>NC_092110.1:36535872-36550872 GCF_045679555.1 Salvelinus alpinus | reverse complement strand
TCACTATCTCTCCATCTGAGAAGTCATCTGTCACTCCAGCCAGCACACCCCCTCTGCCTCACCCCCCTTCTCCCCTCGCCACCTCGTCCCCTTCAAAGGGTGCAGGTGATAGATGGAGTGCATTGGACCTAGCTGTGGGCCTAGTGGGGGGGTTATAGCTGTGAAAAAGGGCTAATTGAAGTGAGGGTCGCTAACGTGTGTCTCCGGTCACGGCGGCCAGCGAGGTGTCTGATTGGGCCTGACGGAGAGACAGATAAGGAAGAAGATGGTGTGTGTGCGTTTGACCAGAGGTATATGGAGAGTTCACTCAGGCAACAGGGTCGTTTGAGGAACAAACAAATGATAAGAAAACAACTACTAAGACTAATTTGGAGGGCTTAGTAAACAAAGTAACACAATCAAACACATTTTGGAGGAAAGAGGCCTGTGTGTTTGTATATAACACTTGAAAATAAGGATGGTAGTGACTTAAGACAACAGTTAAAACCACTTTCAGATCAGATGATGTCCTGGTACCTTGTCTTCATACAGCCAACAAACTCATTCAAAATACCGAGCAAAATCGAGTGTAAAAAACCCCCAGATTGTTTAATGCAGTAGACCAGTCAGCTCTCCACAATAAAAGCCCAGAAATATTTCAACTTTCTTCAATGACTGTAATCCCTCTGATCCTGTACCTCTAAATGTACACATAGCACCCATGGAAGAACCAACGTGATAGCAAATTGTTGATCTGATTTATTTCTGGAACCGGGTTTCAGGACACTAGCTCAAACATGATACGAGTTAAGCCTTTACACTTGTGGGGATTTTCCTAGATTGAAATTCTTATAGTACATAAGAAATAAGAAATAAGAAAGCATGGTGGTAGCAATTGAAAGGGAACAGTTTTAAAGGTAATGGGGAAATGATTAGAACGAAGTGGACAGCATAACAGTTCACATGACTGAATCAAAACATTTAAATGTTTTGGATGCATATCTCATATTATCCTATTTGAATTATGTTTGTGTTATGTATGTCTGGTGTAAGTTAACTGTTACGTCCTCAACTTTGGTCTAATCATTTTCCCATAAATCTACAAACTGTTCCCTTTCAATTACTACCGTGATTATACACACACGTTTTAGATTTCCTCTGTAAGTCAGTCAAATCAGGAAGTGATTCAAATGTAAAAATTATATATAAACTTTTCAGTTCATTGAGAAGACATTGAAAATAAAAGCTTTATTCACAATAAATGAATTTGAATTTCAGTTTATTTCCCGAATTGACTGACTTCAATTGGAATTGACCCCAACCCTGGTTGTGTCCAACTGGTATCATTATAAATGGGGTCTCTGAAGTAAAGGCCTCTCTCCGTCCTCTCTGTCTGTTTGATGTTGACTTAGGTACAACAATCAAATGAGCAGCACTCAGCCTCACTGAAAGACAGCCAGGTGGGTTGCTGTGTGTGTAGTCTGTCCTTCCCCTCCCTGCCTGTCCAGGCTGACACACACAGGGCTTGTCTCTGTCTCCTCTGTCCATCTGGAGAGAATGGACTCCACTCCAGTGATGTAACAGTGTGTATATGACCCTTTACTGCACTCTGCTCTGTCATAGATCAGTCCACAGTGACCTTTGACCGGGTCATATGAACCCCCCCCCCCATTGACCACAAACCTTAGCAGTCACAATACCACTCCTCATTTACCTGAGTATAACGATCCGTCTTAACCAGCCTCACTACTAATTCCCCAAAGCATAATTCTATACATCTTGAGCATGCTTTAGAAAGCATCACTATTCCAGGTCAAGTAAGGTGCCCTGGTGTACCACCTACTAGCGGAGAAGTGATTGTTCAGGATGATGTATTTCCTGTTTTCCAGATTCCTAGGAACTGCATCCCAGTGATCAACTAATGCCTCACTACAAGTGGTAACCCGTCGTTCAGGGCAGGTGGGGCAGCTGTTTTGAGCCCCACATTTTAAGCAAAAAATACATGAATACATTTTGCATGGTATTTCGGAGCTAGGTTTCACACTAGCTCAGTGCTTTCTGTGGTGGTGGGGCAAGCCAGCAGAAAATACAGAGCGTTGCGCCGTGGTTGGCTCAGTGTTCTGTCACTCATGGGGACACTACGTCACCGCCAAGTCTAACGGTAGACTTCAAAAGTTCTAGCCCCTTGGGTGGTGACAGAGTTACATTAGAAGTGCCCATCCAAGAAGTCACCAAGGTCATTGGCCACAGATAAAATGATAACAGCTCACGTTATATGTACAGTAGCTTTGACGGAACTGACCAGTTATCATCATGATTCAAGTCGACAATCTACTGGCAAATCCTTTTAATCCTTGTCATATGAAGAGAAATAATGAAGAGAAATTATAGATAAAACATATCGGTGCTTATCGGACATTAACATTACACAACAAGTTGAACATCGCAAATTCAACAATGAGTGGTTTTGAAGAAATCAGTGGCTAACTGTGAGTTCAAGAAAACTGGGAACTCGGGAAAAACGAGCTATGACTGGGAAAATACGTTTTGCACTTCATCCAACTCGGAATTGTAAATCGGGAACTCGGGACTCTTTCTAGAGCTACGACCTGAAGATCACTGATGTCATCATGATTCAGCCTTTTTTTTCTTCAGAGTTCTCAGTTGTCTTGAAAGCACCATAAATGTAGACAATGCCAGACTTTGATGACAAAGTTTGATGATACAATTTGCCCATGAAGGACTGCCTCACTACCTTCCTGTTCAAGTGAGCACAGCACAACAAGGTGAGTCCAAAAATGTATTGTATGCTGCTGCATATGTATTATGTAATACGCCAGGGAGATATGTATACTGTAGCTAAGAAAGTAATACTAAATGTATGTTGTGTAGTAAGCTCTTGGTAGCCCATGTGCCTCACCCTAATAATTTGGTCTATTTTCACCTCTTAATGTCACCTACTATTCTGACTTGGTGGTGCACATGTAGCCTATAACCTGTTTTTGAGAAATGTAATCATCAAATATTGTAAGAGCTTTCATTGTCTGCTTATATGCCCCCTTTATTATCCTACGGTTCTGACTTGGTGTACAGGGAGAACACTGTAAGAACGTGTCAGGCGGTGGGTAACTGGTGCAGTGAATCAGGCGCAGGAGAGCAGAGATGAGTGTACACGGTATTTAATTCCAAGACAGCACCAGTATACAGACAATACTCAAGGTGCAGAGAAATACCGGTCACTGGAAAATAACGCCGTAAATACATAACCTGGCAAACATAACCAATAAACATGCACACTAACATGTGGGAAACAGAGGGTTAAATAATGAACATGTAATTGGGGAATAGAAACCAGGTGTGTAGAAAACAAAGACAAAACAAATGGAAAATTAAAAGTGAATCGGCGATGGCTAGAAGCCCGGTGACGTTGACCGCCGAATGCCACCCGAACAAGGAGAGGGACCGACTTCAGCGGAAGTCGTGACAGAACGGCCTCACGGTCTGAATTCTGTCGCTGTACATTTCAAAAGTGCTGAACAAATAGTTATATTGACTATGTCCGTCGTAGCTCACTCATTAATGTCTTAATCGAAATTACGGATTGCCTCTTATCCTCTTGTCATCCCCTTATGCCATAGTTTTGTACATCTCAATTAAAAGGTAGTAAATGAGGCTGAATGCACAGTTTCGCTGCCAGACAAGGCTCCGCTGATAGCCAGGTGTAGCAGTGGTAAGGTGTTGGGACTGCTGTTGGGACTCTGCTGTTGGGACAGCTTTATGTATGCCCTAACAGTTTGTGGGCATCGTGTGTCACCGTTATAGTGCAATTAATGTGTTAGTGTTGTATTGTGTTGTGGCTTTGCTGGCATGCATCCCACATCATTTTACCCCCCCCCCCACCAAGATTTACATGCTAAAATCGCCACTGCTCACTACCATAGATACGTGAAATGTATACTGACAAATCTTTCTTATGTGAAAAAGGTAATGGTTTTAACTTAGTTCTAGGGAGACGTGTTAGAAAAGATATTAGAACGAGGACAGGAAGCAGGGCGGTAGCTCCACCCCCTCTCTCTGCAAGTCTATGGGCCGAATGTCCCCTCCACCTCCTCCAAAATTGGAAAGATGCGAACACCTGCCAAATCGTGATTTGTCCAAATAATCAGTGACGAAACAATCTGCACAATGGAACAAAATTCCTTGTTAGTCGTTGCATCCCACAGACTGTTGTCTGAAATAAAACCGTGACCTGGTTTGGCTGCTTTGATCAGCTCAGAGATTGATTTCATTAATAAAGTCGTTAATCAATGCACAAACTGTGTTGTCGAACCTCTGACCAACACGATTTCAACAGAAAAACAGGAAATTATAATTTTCAAGTACAGAGAACATTACGGAACAGTGAGCAAAGTCAAAAGGCTATGGAGGGTTCTCTCCCTGCTTTAAAAAGGAAATAACAGTATTTTTGATATGTGTCTACGTGTGAGACTTGGAGTTCTTCGAGAATCTCTTTCGGATGTTGCATCTCCCCCATCTGATAAACAAATTACTTTTAAGTGCAGTCGCCAAGCTGTGGAAAAGTCAATCTAGGCTTTACTGATTGTCCTCTTTTATGAATTCAAACACAAACACAACCATTTTAATTGTTTTCTGTAAGAGCTGATAGCAAACTGATACTTTAATAATTGAGATCTCTCCTTCTCTGTCAGACAGAGTAACACACAGGGCCTCATTCGTCTCCTCCCGTCCTTCTATCTCGCCCTCTATCTCTTTCTCTTTTTATACCCCCCCTGCTAGGATCCCCACAGCTGCGCGGACCAGGTGCGTTCTGCCCAGACACACGCACACACACTTCCACCCGCCAACGGACACAGCAGGAAATGCCTAATACCAGTTTCAGAATGATGCCACTATGCCAGCATAACAGGGAGCCTGCAGGAGCTGCCACTCTTCCTCCCAGAGGAGGGGGGAGAGAGAAAGAGAGAGAGTTAATCATATACATGTAAATGTGCTATTTAGCATTTCATCCAAATCATAGATTGAGAGGAGCAATAGGGTTTCTCCCTTTAGCTAGCTTTTTACATCTGATTTATATCAGAAAACTACTTTTCTGTGTAGTTCAGCACTTTCTGTCCTGTCCGAACCTCGATTATCCCTCCGGCTTCCTCATGTTGAATATGAAAGCTGGAAGTGTAGCAATGAGATTGTAGCCTTGTCCAAACAGGAAGCCTTGGCTTCTAGGGAATAGAGTGAAGGGTCATCTTCTTCTTCCTCCTCAGTCAGAGAAACAGGAAGTGGTGTTGGAGTCCTGGTGTGACTGACTGAGGGAAGCAGATCCACTCATGTTTGTGTGTGTGTTAGTCCATGTCAACATAAGGCTTATTGTAGTGTCTACTGAGAGGGACGGAGTCCTCCTAAGATCAGGTTCTACTTCCCTGGTCTGAGAGAGACAGGGTCCTCCTAAGATCAGGTTCCACTTCCCTGGTCTGAGAGAGACAGGGTTCTCCTAAGATCAGGTTCCACTTCCCTGGTCTGAGAGAGACAGGGTCCTCCTAAGATCAGGTTCCACTTCCCTGGTCTGAGAGAGACAGGGTCCTCCTAAGATCAGGTTCCACTTCCCTGGTCTGAGAGAGACAGGGTCCTCCTAAGATCAGGTTCCACTTCCCTGGTCTGAGAGAGACAGGGTCCTCCTAAGATCAGGTTCCACTTCCCTGGTCTGAGAGAGACAGGGTCCTCCTAAGATCAGGTTCTACTTCCCTGGTCTGAGAGAGACAGGGTCCTCCTAAGATCAGGTTCCACTTCCCTGGTCTGAGAGAGACAGGGTCCTCCTAAGATCAGGTTATGTTTGGTTGAGATGGAGAAGCGAATGCTACATATCAATCATTAATTTGTGGACAAACTGGACATTGAATTGTGAACGCAACCAAATATCAACATTCGAAGGAGATGTATCTTCTGCTTGGATAGTGTTTATATATACTTTACATTTTAAATAACATACATAAAAGACAATATCCAAAGGTCAAAGTGTATTTTTCATATCATGTGGCATCCTATTTATATGGCTAATGGTAACTAGGATCCAATCAACCATGGATGAATGATAATATACCTAACTACACGTTGAAATGATGGTGTTCTCTGTTGGGCAAATCGGATTTCAATGTAGCCTACATAAACCCAACCTCACTCCCTATTTACTTTCACACACAGCTTGTGAAGTAAGACAAGTTAGAAGAGTTACTTTCAACTATTCAATGTTCAAAATTCAAAAGGCACTCGCACATCAGAGACATCTTTTTTGCAGGTGCATGGTAACAATTGGAAAAGATGAAGGAAAAAGGAAACCGCACACTGCTCTTGATAGTATCAATGAACTTTAAGAAGCTTACATAATCGGCCTCACGGCCTTCGTCAGACCTTTGACGAAGGCCGTGAGGCCAATACGTAAAGCTTATTTAAGATCAGTGATACTGTCAAGAGCAGTGTGCGGTTTCCTTTTCCCTCAACTATTCAATGCTATTTACAGTTGAAGTCTGAAGTTTACATACACCTTAGCCAAATACATTTAAACTCAGTTTTTCCCAATTCACAATATTTAATCCTAGTAAAAATTCAGTTAGGATCACAACTTTATTTTAGGAATGTGAAATGTCAGAATAATAGTAGATAGAGTGATTTATTTCAGCTTTTATTTCTTTGATCACATTCCCAGTGGGTCAGAAGTTTACATGCACTCAATTAGTATTTGGTTGCATTGCCTTTAAATTGTTTAACTTGGGTCAAACGTTTCGGGTAGCTTCCACAAGCTTCCCACAATAAGTTGGGTGAATTTTGACCCATTCCTCCTGACAGAGATGGTGTAACTGAGTCAGGTTTATAGGCCTCCTTGCTCGCACATGCTTCAGTTCTACCCACAAATTGTTTATGGGATTGAGGTCAGGGCTTTGTGATGGCCACTCCAATACCTTGACTTTGTTGTCCTTAAGCCATTTTGCCACAACTTTGGAAGTATGCTTGGGGTCATTGTCCATTTGGAAGACCCATTTGCGACCAAGCTTTAACTTCCTGACTGATGTCTTGAGATGTTGCTTCAATATATCCACATAATTTTCCGCCCTCATGATGCCATCTAATTTGTGAGGTGCACCAGTCCCTCCTGCAGCAAAGCACCCACACAACATGATGCTGCCACCCTCGTGCTTCACGGTTGGGATGGTGTTCTTTGGCTTGCAAGCCTCCACCTTTTTCCTCCAAACATAACAACGGTAATTATGGCCAAACAGTTCTATTTTTGTTTCATCAGACCAGAGGACATTTCTCCAAAAAGTACGATCTTTGTCCCAATGTGCAGTTGCAAACTGTCGTCTGGCTTTTTTATGGCGGTTTTCAAGCAGTGGCTTCTTCCTTGCTGAGCGGCCTTTCAGGTTATGTCGATATAGGACTCGTTTTACTGTGGATATAGATACTTTTGTACCTGTTTCCTCCAGCATCTTCACAGGGTCCTTTGCTGTTGTTCTGGGATTGATTTGCACTTTTCGCACCAAAGTATGTTCATCTCTAGGAGACAGAACGCATCTCCTTCCTGAGCGGTATGACGGCTGCATGGTCCCATGGTGTTTATACTTGCGTACTATTGTTTGTACAGATGAACGTGGTACCTTCAGGAGTTTGGAAATTGCTCCTCAGGATGAACCAGATTTGTTGAGGTCTACAGTTTTTTTTATGAGGTCTTGGCTGATTTATTTTTATTTTCCCATGATGTCAAGCAAAGAGGCACTGAGTTCAAAGCAGGCCTTGAAATACATCCACAGGTACACCTCCAATTGACTCAAATGATAACATTTAGCCTATCAGAAGCTTCTATAGCGATGACATCATTTTCTGGAATTTTCCAAGCTGTTTAAAGGCTCAGTCAACTTAGTGTATGTAAACTTCTGACCCACTGGAATTATGATACAGTGAATTATAAATTAAATAATCTGTCTGTAAACAATTGTTGGACAAATTAATTGTGTCATGCACAAAGTAGATGTTCTAACCGACTTACCAAAACTATAGTTTGTTGACAAGAAATGTGTGGAGTGGTTGAAAAACGAGTTTTAATGACTCCAACCTAAGTGTATGTAAACTTCCGACTTCAACTGTAGGTAGTCTACTTAAATCCCTATGGAAGCAGATCAATGCATGGTAGCTCAGCAGATTTGAACACAGGTTGTTTCCAAAGCTAAGTAGGGTACATAGAGGTTCTGGATGGTAGACTAGTTCCCATTGATGTTCCTTATACCAGTGGGAGTCAATGTTTAGGCAGGAATCGCTGGACTGTGGTTGATAGGATGACTTTGAAACAATGACATTGATTCAAACATACCATTTTACTATCAACATTGAAACAAGGTCAAATAAAATATGTTTATTGAAATATGAAATACAACATAATTTCAACTACCCAATTGAATATAGGATGAACAAGATTTATTTTTATGTTCCTGCAAAGAACTTTAAATACAATAGCATTGTATACATTCTGATGATTATGTTGAAATTAGGTTGATGTAAGTCAAAGTATATAAGTTGAAGTTCTACCCTAATTTCAATGTTTAAAACACTGGTTGAAATTGGATGAAAACAGTACTGGTTGATTACTTTTAAAAAATCCAAAGTATTTTACTCGCTGATTCCACATCACAATACATTGACAAATTACGTTGAAACAACATTGATTTAACCAGTGTGTAGGGGAGAGTGGGGTAAGTACTATACATTATGTCAGTGTGTAGGGGAGAGTGGGGTAAGTACTATACATTATGTCAGTGTGTAGGGGAGAGTGGGGTAAGTACTATACATTATGTCAGTGTGTAGGGGAGAGTGGGGTAAGTACTATACATTATGTCAGTGTGTAGGGGAGAGTGGGGTAAGTACTATACATTATGTCAGTGTGTAGGGGAGAGTGGGGTAAGTACTATACATTATGTCAGTGTGTAGGGGAGAGTGGGGTAAGTACTATACATTATGTCAGTGTGTAGGGGAGAGTGGGGTAAGTACTATACATTATGTCAGTGTGTAGGGGAGAGTGGGGTAAGTACTATACATGATGTCAGTGTGTAGGGGAGAGTGGGGTAATGACTATACATTATGTCAGTGTGTAGGGGAGAGTGGGGTAAGTACTATACATTATGTCAGTGTGTAGGGGAGAGTGGGGTAAGTACTACACATTATGTCAGTGTGTAGGGGAGAGTGGGGTAAGTACTATACATTATGTCAGTGTGTAGGGGAGAGTGGGGTAAGTACTATACATTATGTCAGTGTGTAGGGAAGAGTGGGGTAAGTACTACACATTATGTCAGTGTGTAGGGAAGAGTGGTGTAAGTACTATACATTATGTCAGTGTGTAGGGAAGAGTGGTGTAAGTACTATACATTATGTCAGTGTGTAGGCGAGAGTGGGGTAAGTACTACACATTATGTCAGTGTGTAGGGGAGAGTGGGGTAAGTACTATACATTATGTCAGTGTGTAGGGGAGAGTGGGGTAAGTACTATACATTATGTCAGTGTGTAGGGGAGAGTGGGGTAAGTACTATACATTATGTCAGTGTGTAGGGGAGAGTGGGGTAAGTACTATACATTATGTCAGTGTGTAGGGAAGAGTGGGGTAAGTACTACACATTATGTCAGTGTGTAGGGAAGAGTGGGGTAAGTACTACACATTATGTCAGTGTGTAGGGAAGAGTGGGGTAAGTTGAGCCATTTGTTACATTCAGCGTCCCTCTGTCAAAGGAAATATAGTATTATATCTAACAACATTGTCTACATATATTTCAGGATGTTGTGTATCCCTGGAAATAATCAGAATTCATGTGAACATTACAGTTTTGAAAACATACAGTAGCTTGTCTAAAAAGAAGTGGGGTATGTTGAGTCGTGGGACAGGAGATGAAAACAGTAGCCCCAACACACATACTGTGCATCACAATGCCATGCTAACCACCTAGAGGAAGTGTTACTATAGGATGCCATGCTAACCACAGAGAGGAAGGGTTGCTATAGGATACCATGCTAACCACCTAGAGGAAGTGTTACTATAGGATGCCATGCTAACCACAGCGAGGAAGGGTTGCTATAGGATACCATGCTAACCACCTAGAGGAAGTGTTACTATAGGATGCCATGCTAACCACAGTGAGGAAGGGTTGCTATAGGATACCATGCTAACCACCTAGAGGAAGTGTTACTATAGGATGCCATGCTAACCACAGAGAGGAAGTGTTACTATAGGATGCCATGCTAACCACAGAGAGGAAGGGTTACTATAGGATACCATGCTAACCACAGAGAGGAAGTGTTACTATAGGATGCCATGCTAACCACAGCGAGGAAGGGTTGCTATAGGATACCATGCTAACCACAGAAAGGAAGTGTTACTATAGGATGCCATGCTAACCACAGAGAGGAAGGGTTGCTATAGGATACCATGCTAACCACAGAGAGGAAGTGTTACTATAGGATACCATGCTAACCACAGAGAGGAAGGGTTACTATAGGATACCATGCTAACCACAGAGAGGAAGGGTTGCTATAGGATGCCATGCTAACCACAGAGAGGAAGGGTTGCTATAGGATACCATGCTAACCACAGAGAGGAAGGGTTGCTATAGGATACCATGCTAACCACAGAGAGGAAGTGTTACTATATGATACCATGCTAACCACAGAGAGGAAGGGTTGCTATAGGATACCATGCTAACCACAGAGAGGAAGTGTTACTATAGGATAGCATGCTAACCACAGAGAGGAAGGGTTGCTATAGGATACCATGCTAACCACAGAGAGGAAGGGTTGCTATAGGATACCATGCTAACCACAGAGAGGAAGGGTTGCTATAGGATACCATGCTAACCACAGAGAGGAAGTGTTACTATAGGATGCCATGCTAACCACAGATAGGAAGGGTTGCTATAGGATACCATGCTAACCACAGAGAGGAAGGGTTGCTATAGGATACCATGCTAACCACAGAGAGGAAGGGTTGCTATAGGATACCATGCTAACCACAGAGAGGAAGGGTTGCTATAGGATGCCATGCTAACCACAGATAGGAAGGGTTGCTATAGGATACCATGCTAACCACAGAGAGGAAGGGTTGCTATAGGATACCATGCTAACCACAGAGAGGAAGTATTACTATAGGATGCCATGCTAACCACAGAGAGGAAGGGTTGCTATAGGATACCATGCTAACCACAGATAGGAAGGGATGCTATAGGATACCATGCTAACCACAGAGAGGAAGTGTTACTATATGATGCCATGCTAACCACAGAGAGGAAGGGTTACTATAGGATACCATGCTAACCACAGAGAGGAAGTGTTACTATAGGATACCATGCTAACCACAGAGAGGAAGTGTTACTATAGGATACCATGCTAACCACAAAGTGGAGGATCATTCAACAAATTAACACAGTTATTTTCCCCCACAACCAGTCACAGTGAAGGTGTTGTGCAGGATCCTGTTTCTACGGTGATACATGATGGTAGTCCACAGTAGGTAGAAAATAACAGATATTTGTGTCACAAACTAATGTATATGTGCTAACTCCTCAGACTTACATCTCCCTATTCCGCTCAACGACTAGGTCTGGTTCTGCTTCCTGATAAGCACTATGGAGTTGTAGAGATGGTTGGTGGAAATGATGTGTGTGTGTGTGTGTGTGTGTGTGTGTGTGTGTGTGTGTGTGTGTGTGTGTGTGTGTGTTCGTCTGTTCGTTTTTCCACTTCCGGGTTGGAGCGAGTAGTCGCATTTCGCTTCGCTCCACAGGTAGTATTACATTTCATTTCATTTCATTACAGTACAACGGTTTGATTTGTTTGATCTTAGCAATTTTTTCTTAGCTAGCTACATAGCCGTCTTTGTATCAAAGATAATTGTGTAGTTTAGAGTAATTATCGAGGTTAGCTAGCCAGCTATTTTCGTCCTTCTAACGTAGTCAACACTGCTAGCTAGCCAGCTAGCCAACCTCTACCGAATAGCAGCACTGTAGAAACTATTACATTACAACGGAACGACTTGAGTAGTGTAGTGTTAGCTAGCTACATAGTTGTCTTTGCTGTCTTTGTATCTAAGATAATTGTGTAGTTTAGAGTAATTATCGAGGTTAGCTAGCCAGCTATTTTCGTCCGCCGCGCCGCCGTTCTCCTACCTAGTCAACACTGCTAGCTAGCCAGCTAGCCAACTTCTACCGAATAGCAGCACTGTAGAAACTATTACATTACAACGGAACGACCTGATTAGTGTAGTGTTAGCTAGCTACATAGTTGTCTTTGCTGTCTTTGTATCCAAGATAATTGTGTAGTTTAGAGTAATTATCGAGGTTATCGAGGTTACCTAGCCAGTTATCGAGGTTACCTAGCCAGCTACACTTTCAAACAAAGTCAACAACGCAGCCACTGCTAGCTAGCCAACTTCACCAGCCAGCAGTACTGTATCATTTTAGTCAATAAGATTTTTTGCAACGTAAGCTTAATTTTCTGAACATTCGAGACGTGTAGTCCACTTGTCATTCCAATCTCCTTTGCATTAGCGTAGCCTCTTCTGTAGCCTGTCAACTATGTGTCTGTCTATCCCTCTTCTCTCCTCTCTGCACAGACCATACAAACGCTTCACACCGCGTGGCCGCTGCCACTCTAACCTGGTGGTCCCAGCGCGCACGACCCACGTGGAGTTCCAGGTCTCCGGCAGCCTCTGGAACTGCCGATCTGCGGCCAACAAGGCAGAGTTCATCTCAGCCTATGCTTCCCTCCAGTCCCTCGACTTCTTGGCACTGACGGAAACATGGATTACCACAGATAACACTGCTACTCCTACTGCTCTCT
This sequence comes from Salvelinus alpinus, assembly GCF_045679555.1. NCBI lineage: Eukaryota > Metazoa > Chordata > Actinopteri > Salmoniformes > Salmonidae > Salvelinus > Salvelinus alpinus. Next base: position 36,538,020 of record NC_092110.1, on the reverse strand, counting down.
CCTCGTCTGCCCACGTGTTCTCGCACACCCCGAGAGCTTCTGGTCAGCGGGGTGGTGGCACTGGGATCCTCATCTCTCCCAAGTGGACATTCTCTCTTTCTCCCCTGACCCATCTGTCTATCGCCTCCTTTGAATGCCATGCTGTCACAGTTACTAGCCCTTTCAAGCTTAACATCCTTATCATTTATCGCCCTCCAGGTTCCCTTGGAGAGTTCATCAATGAGCTTGACGCCTTGATAAGTTCCTTTCCTGAGGATGGCTCACCTCTCACAGTTCTGGGTGACTTTAACCTCCCCACGTCTACCTTTGACTCATTCCTCTCTGCCTCCTTCTTTCCACTCCTCTCCTCTTTTGACCTCACCCTCTCACCTTCCCCCCCTACTCACAAGGCAGGCAATACGCTTGACCTCATCTTTACTAGATGCTGTTCTTCCACTAATCTCATTGCAACTCCCCTCCAAGTCTCCGACCACTACCTTGTATCCTTTTCCCTCTCGCTCTCATCCAACACTTCCCACACTGCCCCTACTCGGATGGTATCGCGCCGTCCCAACCTTCGCTCTCTCTCCCCCGCTACTCTCTCCTCTTCCATCCTATCATCTCTTCCCTCTGCTCAAACCTTCTCCAACCTATCTCCTGATTCTGCCTCCTCAACCCTCCTCTCCTCCCTTTCTGCATCCTTTGACTCTCTATGTCCCCTATCCTCCAGGCCGGCTCGGTCCTCCCCTCCTGCTCCATGGCTCGACGACTCATTGCGAGCTCACAGAACAGGGCTCCGGGCAGCCGAGCGGAAATGGAGGAAAACTCGCCTCCCTGCGGACCTGGCATCCTTTCACTCCCTCCTCTCTACATTCTCCTCTTCTGTCTCTGCTGCTAAAGCCACTTTCTACCACTCTAAATTCCAAGCATCTGCCTCTAACCCTAGGAAGCTCTTTGCCACCTTCTCCTCCCTCCTGAATCCTCCTCCCCCTCCCCCCCCCCTCCTCCCTCTCTGCGGATGACTTCGTCAACCATTTTGAAAAGAAGGTCGACGACATCCGATCCTCGTTTGCTAAGTGAAACGACACCGCTGGTTCTGCTCACACTGCCCTACCCTGTGCTTTGACCTCTTTCTCCCCTCTCTCTCCAGATGAAATCTCGCGTCTTGTGATGGCCGGCCGCCCAACAACCTGCCCGCTTGACCCTATCCCCTCCTCTCTTCTCCAGACCATTTCCGGAGACCTTCTCCCTTACCTCACCTCGCTCATCAACTCATCCTTGACCGCTGGCTACGTCCCTTCCATCTTCAAGAGAGCGAGAGTTGCACCCCTTCTGAAAAAACCTACACTCGATCCCTCCGATGTCAACAACTACAGACCAGTATCCCTTCTTTCTTTTCTCTCCAAAACTCTTGAACGTGCCGTCCTTGGCCAGCTCTCCTGCTATCTCTCTCAGAATGACCTTCTTGATCCAAATCAGTCAGGTTTCAAGACTAGTCATTCAATGGAGACTGCTCTTCTCTGTGTCACGGAGGCGCTCCGCACTGCTAAAGCTAACTCGGCTGCCTTTGATACTGTGAACCATCAGATCCTCCTCTCCACCCTCTCCGAGTTGGGCATCTCCGGCGCGGCCCACGCTTGGATTGCGTCCTACCTGACAGGTCGCTCCTACCAGGTGGCGTGGCGAGAATCTGTCTCCGCACCACGTGCTCTCACCACTGGTGTCCCCCAGGGCTCTGTTCTAGGCCCTCTCCTATTCTCGCTATACACCAAGTCACTTGGCTCTGTCATATCCTCACATGGTCTCTCCTATCATTGCTATGCAGACGACACACAATTAATCTTCTCCTTTCCCCCTTCTGATAACCAGGTGGCGAATCGCATCTCTGCATGTCTGGCAGACATATCAGTGTGGATGACGGATCACCACCTCAAGCTGAACCTCGGCAAGACGGAGCTGCTCTTCCTCCCGGGGAAGGACTGCCCGTTCCATGATCTCGCCATCACGGTTGACAACTCCATTGTGTCCTCCTCCCAGAGTGCTAAGAACCTTGGCGTGATCCTGGAAAACACCCTGTCGTTCTCAACTAACATCAAGGCGGTGACCCGTTCCTGTAGGTTCATGCTCTACAACATTCGCATAGTACGACCCTGCCTCACACAGGAAGCG
>NC_092110.1:36520872-36530872 GCF_045679555.1 Salvelinus alpinus | reverse complement strand
TGGGAAACATGTGTTAACATTGCCAAAGCAAGTGAGGTAGATAATATACAAAAGTCAAATAAACAATAAAAATGAACAGTAAACATTACACATACAGAAGTTTCAAAACAATAAAGACATTACAAATGTCATATTATATATATGCAGTGTTGTAACAATGTACAAATGGTTAAAGCACACAAGTTAAAATAAATAAACATAAATATGGGTTGTATTTACAGTGGTGTTTGTTCTTCACTGGTTGCCCTTTTCTTGTGGCAACAGGTCACAAATCTTGCTGCTGTGATGGCACACTGTGGAATTTCACCCAGTAGATATGGGAGTTTATCAAAATTGGATTTGTTTTCGAATTCTTTGTGGATCTGTGTAATCTGAGGGAAATATGTCTCTCTAATATGGTCATACATTGGGCAGGAGGTTAGGAAGTGCAGCTCAGTTTCCACCTCATTTTGTGGGCAGTGTGCACATAGCCTGTCTTCTCTTGAGAGCCATGTCTGCCTACGGCGGCCTTTCTCAATAGCAAGGCTATGCTCACTGAGTCTGTACATAGTCAAAGCTTTCCTTAAGTTTGGGTCAGTCACAGTGGTCAGGTATTCTGCCACTGTGTACTCTCTGTTTAGGGCCAAATAGCATTCTAGTTTGCTCTGTTTTTTTGTTAATTCTTTCCAATGTGTCAAGTAATTATCTTTTTGTTTTCTCATGATTTGGTTGGGTCTAATTGTGCTGTTGTCCTGGGGCTCTGTGGGGTGTGTTTGTGTTTGTGAACAGAGCCCTAGGACCAGTTTGCTTAGGGGACTCTTCTCCAGGTTCATCTCTCTGTAGGTGATGGCTTTGTTATGGAAGGTTTGGGAATCGCTTCCTTTTAGGTGGTTGTAGAATTTAACGGCTCTTTTCTGGATTTTGATAATTAGTGGGTATCGGCCTAATTCTGCTCTGCATGCATTATTTGGTGTTCTACGTTGTACACGGAGGATATTTTTGCAGAATTCTGCATGCAGAGTCTCAATTTGGTGTTTGTCCCATTTTGTGAAATCTTGGTTGGTGAGCGGACCCCAGACCTCACAACCATAAAGGGCAATGGGCTCTATGACTGATTCAAGTATTTTTAGCCAGATCCTAATTGGTATGTTGAAATTTATGTTCCTTTTGATGGCATAGAAGGCCCTTCTTGCCTTGTCTCTCAGATCGTTCACAGCTTTGTGGAAGTTACCTGTGGTGCTGATGTTTAGGCCGAGGTATGTATAGTTTTTTGTGTGCTCTAGGGCAACGGTGTCTAGATGGAATTTGTGGTCCTGGTGACTGGACCTTTTTTGGAACACCATTATTTTGGTCTTACTGAGATTTACTGTCAGGGCCCAGGTCTGACAGAATCTGTGCAGAAGATCTAGGTGCTGCTGTAGGCCCTCCTTGGTTGGTGACAGAAGCACCAGATCATCAGCAAACAGTAGACATTTGACTTCGGATTCTAGTAGGGTGAGACCGGGTGCTGCAGACTGTTCTAGTGCCCGCGCCAATTCGTTGATATATATGTTGAAGAGGGTGGGGCTTAAGCTGCATTCCTGTCTCACCCCACGACCCTGTGTGAAGAAATGTGTGTGTTTTTTGCCAATTTTAACCGCACACTTGTTGTTTGTGTACATGGATTTTATAATGTCGTATGTTTTACCCCCAACACCACTTTCCATCAATTTGTATAGCAGACCCTCATGCCAAATTGAGTCGAAGGCTTTTTTGAAATCAACAAAGCATGAGAAGACTTTGCCTTTGTTTTGGTTTGTTTGGTTGTCAATTAGGGTGTGTAGGGTGAATACATGGTCTGTTGTACGGTAATTTGGTAAAAAGCCAATTTGACATTTGCTCAGTACATTGTTTTCATTGAGGAAATGTACGAGTCTGCTGTTAATGATAATGCAGAGTATTTTCCCAAGGTTACTGTTGACGCATATTCCACGGTAGTTATTGGGGTCAAATTTGTCTCCACTTTTGTGGATTGGGGTGATCAGTCCTTGGTTCCAAATATTGGGGAAGATGCCAGAGCTAAGGACGATGTTAAAGAGTTTTAGTATAGCCAATTGGAATTTGTTGTCTGTATATTTGATCATTTCATTAAGGATACCATCAACACCACAGGCCTTTTTGGGTTTGAGGGTTTTTATTTTGTCCTGTAACTCATTCAAGGTAATTGGAGAATCCAATGGGTTCTGGTAGTCTTTAATAGTTGATTCTAGGATTTGTATTTGATCATGTATATGTTTTTGTTCTTTATTCTTTGTTATAGAGCCAAAAAGATTGGAGAAGTGGTTTACCCATACATCTCCATTTTGGATAGATAATTCTTCGTGTTGTTGTTTGTTTAGTGTTTTCCAATTTTCCCAGAATTGGTTAGAGTCTATGGAGTCTTCAATTACATTGAGCTGATTTCTGACGTGCTGTTCCTTCTTTTTCCGTAGTGTATTTCTGTATTGTTTTAGTGATTCGCCATAGTGAAGGCGTAGACTCAGGTTTTCCGGGTCTCTATGTTTTTGGTTGGACAGGTTCCTCAATTTATTTCTTAGATTTTTGCATTCTTTATCAAACCATTTGTCATTGTTGTTCATTTTCTTCGGTTTTCTATTTGAGATTTTTAGATTTGATAGGGAAGCTGAGAGGTCAAATATACTGTTAAGATTTTCTACTGCCAAGTTTACACCTTCACTATTGCAGTGGAACATTTTACCCAGGAAGTTGTCTAAAAGGGATTGAATTTGCTGTTGCCTAATTGTTTTTTGGTAGGTTTCCAAACTGCATTCCTTCCATCTATAGCATTTCTTAATGTTACTCAGTTCCTTTGGCTTTGATGCCTCATGATTGAGTATTGCTCTGTTCAAGTAGACTGTGATTTTGCTGTGGTCTGATAGGGGTGTCAGTGGGCTGACTGTGAACGCTCTGAGAGACTCTGGGTTGAGGTCAGTGATAAAGTAGTCTACAGTGCTACTGCCAAGAGATGAGCTATAGGTGAACCTACCATAGGAGTCCCCTCGAAGCCTACCATTGACTATGTACATACCCAGCGTGCGACAGAGCTGCAGGAGTTGTGACCCGTTTTTGTTGGTTATGTTGTCATAGTTGTGCCTAGGGGGGCATATGGGGGAGGGAATGCTGTCACCTGCAGGCAGGTGTTTGTCCCCCTGTGTGCTGAGGGTGTCAGGTTCTTGTCCAGTTCTGGCATTTAGGTCGCCACAGACTAATACATGTCCCTGGGCCTGGAAATGATTGATTTCCCCCTCCAGGATGGAGAAGCTGTCTTTATTAAAGTATGGGGATTCTAGTGGGGGGATATAGGTAGCACACAGGAGGACATTTTTCTCTGTTAAGATAATTTCCTTTTGAATTTCTAGCCAAATGTAAAATGTTCCTGTTTTGATTAATTTAATGGAGTGAGTTAGGTCTGCTCTATACCAAATTAGCATTCCCCCTGAGTCCCTTCCCTGTTTCACACCTGGTAGTTTGGTGGATGGGACTACCAGCTCTCTGTAACCTAGAGGGCAACCAGTGGGTCCGTCTCCGCTATACCATGTTTCTTGCAGGATGACAATGTCTGCATTACCGATTTCTTTGGTGAAGTCCGTGTTCCTGCTCTTTAGGCCAAAGGCAGATGACCTCAGGCCTTGGATATTCCAGGATGATATAGTGAAGGCTTTTTGTTCCATAAAGTGTCCAATGTTGTTGGCCGTGTGGTTTGGCCTCAGGCCAGTAAGTGTGAGCAGAGCCTGCTGAGCATCTGGTACATGCCGTTGGCTTGGGCGAGTGTAAGAGTGGGGGTTGGGCCTGTTTGCCTGCTCACTACCTGGGCGTATGTGTGACTTCCATGTTGATGCTCTCTTTGCGGGGGTGGGGTGCATGGGGTGGGCAGGAGTGGCATAGGTCTGATCTGAGGGGGCCTAAATGGGGTCTCTCTCTCTCTCTCTCTCAATTCAATTCAATTCAATTCAATTCAATTCAATTCAATGGGCTTTATTGGCATGGGAAACATGTGTTAACATTGCCAAAGCAAGTGAGGTAGATATTATACAAAAGTGAAATAAACAATACAAATTAACAGTAAACATTACACATACAGAAGTTTCAAAACAATAAAGACATTACAAATGTTATATTATATATATACAGTGTTGTAACAATGTACAAATGGTTAAAGCACACAAGTTAAAATAAATAAGCATAAATATGGGTTGTATTTACAATGGTGTTTGTTCTTCACTGGTTGCCCTTTTCTTGTGGCAACAGGTCACAAATCTTGCTGCTGTGATGGCACACTGTGGAATTTCTCCCAGTAGATATGGGAGTTTATCAAAATTGGATTTCTTTTCAAATTCTTTGTGGATCTGTGTAATCTGAGGGAAATATGTCTCTCTAATATGGTCATACATTGGGCAGGAGGTTAGGAAGTGCAGCTCAGTTTCCACCTCATTTTGTGGGCAGCGTGCACATAGCCTGTCTTCTCTTGAGAGCCATGTCTGCCTACGGCTGCCTTTCTCAATAGCAAGGCTATGCTCACTGAGTCTGTACATAGTCAAAGCTTTCCTTAAGTTTGGGTCAGTCACAGTGGTCAGGTATTCTGCCACTGTGTACTCTCTGTTTAGGGCCAAATAGCATTCTAGTTTGCTCTGTTTTTTTGTTAATTCTTTCCAATGTGTCAAGAAATTATCTTTTTGTTTTCTCATGATTTGGTTGGGTCTAATTGTGCTGTTGTCCTGGGGCTCTGTGGGGTGTGTTTGTGTTTGTGAACAGAGCCCTAGGACCAGCTTGCTTAGGGGACTCTTCTCCAGGTTCATCTCTCTGTAGGTGATGGCTTTGTTATGGAAGGTTTGGGAATCGCTTCCTTTTAGGTGGTTGTAGAATTTAACGGCTCTTTTCTGGATTTTGATAATTAGTGGGTATCGGCCTAATTCTGCTCTGCATGCATTATTTGGTGTTCTACGTTGTACACGGAGGATATTTTTGCAGAATTCTGCATGCAGAGTCTCAATTTGGTGTTTGTCCCATTTTGTGAAATCTTGGTTGGTGAGCGGACCCCAGACCTCACAACCATAAAGGGCAATGGGCTCTATGACTGATTCAAGTATTTTTAGCCAGATCCTAATTGGTATGTTGAAATGTATGTTCCTTTTGATGGCATAGAAGGCCCTTCTTGCCTTGTCTCTCAGATCGTTCACAGCTTTGTGGAAGTTACCTGTGGTGCTGATGTTTAGGCCGAGGTATGTATAGTTTTTTGTGTGCTCTAGGGCAACGGTGTCTAGATGGAATTTGTGGTCCTGGTGACTGGACCTTTTTTGGAACACCATTATTTTGGTCTTACTGAGATTTACTGTCAGGGCCCAGGTCTGACAGAATCTGTGCAGAAGATCTAGGTGCTGCTGTAGGCCCTCCTTGGTTGGTGACAGAAGCACCAGATCATCAGCAAAGTAGTAGTCTCTCTCTCTCTCTCTCTCTTTCTTTCTGTCTCTTTCTCTCTCTTTCTGTCTCTTTCTCTCTCTCTGTCTGTCTGTCTGTCTGTCTGTCTGTCTGTCTGTCTGTCTGTCTGTCTGTCTGTCTGTCTGTCTGTCTGTCTGTCTGTCTGTCTGTCTGTCTGTCTGTCTGTCTGTCTGTCTGTCTGTCTCTCTCTGTCTGTCTCTGTCTCTCTCTCTCTCTCTGTCTCTCTCTCTCTCTCTCTCTCTCTCTCTCTCTCTCTCTCTCTCTCTCTCTCTCTCTCTCTCTCTCTCTCTCTCTCTCTCTCTCTCTCTCTCTCTCTCTCTGCATGGTGTTGCTAGAGATGGAGATTTGTCATACGCGTATTCTCTTGGAAACCAGTTTCGTATTTACTTATGAGAGAATACATTTGATACATAAAAGTATGTATCTATCTATGTAGAACCATGTACACATCCAATAAGCTGACATGCATTCATGCACACGCACTTACACACCTACACACACTTACACACACACTCCAACAGGAAGAGAGTGGGTGTTTGGGAGCAGCTGCATTGGAGAAGCGTCAAACATGGTTTCCTCCTGAATCTCTCTTCCTCTCTCTTCCTCTCTCTCTCTCTCTCTCTCTCTCTCTCTCTCTCTCTCTCTCTCTCTCTCTCTCTCTCTCTCTCTCTCTCTCTCTCTCTCTCTCTCTCTCTCTCTCTCTCTCTCTCTCTCTCTCTCTCTCTCTCTCTCTCTCTCTCTCTCTCTCTCTCTCTCTCTCTCTCTCTCTCTCTCTCTCTGACACACACACACAACACACACATACAACACACACAACACACACACAATTTCCACCAACCATCTTTACCACTCCATAGCTCTTAACAGGAAGCAGAACCAGATCATGCGATTGATTGAAAGGAAAAGGGAGATTGAAATCTGCAGAGTTAGCCCTGCTAGTGTGTGTGTGTGTGTGTGTGTGTGTGTGTGTGTGTGTGTGTGTGTGTGTGTGTGGGTGTGGGTGTGGGTGTGGGTGTGTGTTTGTGTGTGTGTGTGAGTGTGCTAACTGTCCCAGACCTGCTGTTTTCAACTCTCTAGAGACCGCAGGAGCGGTAGAGATACTCTTAATGATTGGCTATGAAAAGCCAACTGACATTTACTCCTGAGGTGCTGACTTGCTGCACACTCGACAACTACTGTGATTTTTATTATTTGACCATGCTGGTCATTTATGAACATTTGAACATCTTGGCCATGTTCTGTTATAATCTCCACCCGGCACAGCCAGAACAGGACTGGCCACCCCTCATAGCCTGGTTCCTCGCTAGGTTTTTTCCTAGGTTTTGGCCTTTCTAGGGAGTTTTTCCTAGCCACCGTGCTTCTACACCTGCATTGCTTGTTGTTTGGGGTTTTAGGCTGGGTTTCTGTACAGCACTTTGAGATATCAGCTGATGTACGAAGGGCTATATAAATACATTTAATTTGATTTGATTTGTGTGTGTGTGTGTAGCGTACAGAAAACAGGACTGATGCTAACAGACCTCTGCTTTGTGACAGTGTGTGTCCGATCGTCTCGTACATGTGGTAAATGTTGAGATGTGTCAAGCTGTGTTACACTGCCCCTCAGAAAGTGTCCATACCCCTTGACTTATTCCACATTTTGTTGTGTTACAACCTGAATAAAACATGTATTACATATATGTTTTTCTCACCCATCTACACACAAAAACCCATAATGAAAAAGTGAAAATATGCTTTTAGAATTTTTAGCAACTTTTTTGAAAAAATGAAATACAGAAATAATACATTTACATAGGTATTCACAACTCTAAGTCAAAACTTTGTAGAAGCACCTTAGGCAGCGATTACAAAGTCTTTCTGGGTACGTCTCTAAGAGCTTTCCACACCTGGATTGTACAATATTTGCCCATGATACTTTTTAAAATTCTTCCAGCACGGTCAAGTTTATTGTTGTTCATTGCTAGACAACCATTTTCAAGTCTTGCCATAGATTTTCAAGCTGATTTAAGTCAAAACTGTAACTAGGCCACTCAGGAACATTCAATGTCATCTTGGTAAGCAACTCCAGTGTATATTTGGCCTTGTGTTTTAGGTTATTGTCCTGCTGAATGGTGAATTTGTCTCCCAGTGTCTGGTGTAAAGCAGACTGAACCAGGTTTTCCTCTAGGATTTTTCCTGTGCTTATAGCTGTATTCCATTTCTTTATATCCTAAAAAGTCCCCAGTCCTTGCTGATGACAAGCATACCCACAACATGATGCAGCCACTACCATGCTAGACAATGTGAAGAATTGTACTCAGTGAAGTGTTGTGTTGGATTTGCCCCAAACATAACACTTTGTAGTCAGGACAATTTCTTTTTGCATTATTACTTAAGTGCCTTGTTGTAAACAGGATGAATGTTATGGAATATTTTTATGCTGTACAAGCTTCCTTCTTTTCACTCTGTCATTTAGATTAGTATTGTGGAGTAACTACAATGTCATTGATCCATCCTCAGTTTTCTTCTAACACAGCCATTATACTCTGTAACTGTTTTAAAGTCACCACTGGCCTATTAGTGAAATCCCTGAGCAGTTTCCTTCCACTCCGGCAACTGAGTTAGGAAGGACGCCTTTATCTTTGTAGTGACTGGATGTATTGATACGCCATCCAAAGTGTAATTAATAACTGCACCATGCTCAAAGGGATATTCAATGTCTGCTTTTTTTTACCAATAGGTGCCTTTCTTTGCGAGGCATTTAATAATTTCCCTAGTGGTTGACTCTGTGCTTGAAATGCACTACTCGATTGAGGGACCGTAATTGTATGTGTGGGGTAAAGAGATGGGGTAGTCATTCAAAAATCATGTTCACCACTATTATTGAACACGGAATGAGTCCATGCAACTTATTATGCGATTTGTTGAGCACATTTTTCCTCCTGAACTTACTTAGGCTTGCCATAAAAAAGGGGCTGAATACTTCTTGACTCAAGACATTTCAACTTTTAATGTGTTATTAATCTCCAACATTTTCGACAAGCACTTTGACATTATGGGGTATTGTGTGTAGAACAGTGACCCCCAAAAAAATCTAAATTTAATACATTTTAAATTCAGGAAGTAACACAACAAAATGTGGAAAAAGTACACAAAAAATAATATTAAATACACAATAAAGTAAAATAAGTAAGCATACTATATACACAAAATATTTTAAAAGTCAGTTCCAGTACCATATGTGCAGGGATACTGGAATGATGGAGGTAGATATGTACAGGGGTATGGTTACTAGGCAACAGGGTGTAAGATAAACAGAGTAGCAGCAGCTTGCATATGAGTGGTGTGTGGGTGTGTGGAGTCAGTATAAATGTATCTGCATATTATATGTGTGTGAGAGCAAATGATGGAGTGAGTGTGTGTGTGTGTGTGCGTGCGTGTGTGTGTGTGTAGGGCCTTGTGAGTGTGCATAATGGAAAATACTGAAATAAAAGGTGAATAAAGATACAAGGTCATCTAGTGAAGTGTTTCTACTTGTGTTGTGGGTTCAACTGAACATAGCTACAACTGTTAGCAAGGATATTTGAATTCTCAGCTACAGTTTGTGTTTGCCTTGGTTGATCTTGGTCGAGGATATGTAGCTAGCTGGCAGTGTTTGTGTTGTGTTACCGTAGCTACTTTGACTAGATGGAGTGTACATGCTCATGGTGTTTGGACACAGGGAGAGACAGGACAGTCACAGGACAGGGGGCAGCCAGCCTCAGATAGGCCCTATTGTGTACAGATGTCCAGATGGGCCTTTAATGAGTCCACAGCTGGGCACAAAGAGCTACCGGTACGCCTTTACACTGTGACACACAGACACACAGATAGACAGAGAGAGAAAGGGAAAGATACACACACAGGAAGGGCATGATACACACACACACACACACACACACACACACACACACACACACACACACACACACACACACACACACACACACACACACACACACACACACACACACACACACACACACACACACACACACACACACACACACACACACACACACACACACACACACACACACACACACACACACACACACACACACACACACACACACACACACACACACACACACACACACATGGGAGCCTACAAACAAGACCAAAGAAAGAATCATCCTGGAAAAAGAGCGTTAGGAAGTGGTCTGAGAACATGATTTTAGATTCAACAGGTGACTTTAGGTCTCATTAAATTAGTTGACTAGTTTTCCCAACACCCAAACCAGCTCAATCCAGTTGAACCAGGTTGCCAGGTGCAGTTCTTTGTGGCTAATGGGGTTCCCCATTGGTGAACAATCATTGGTTTGAGGGCAAACTGGCAACCTAGCAACTTGGAGGTGTAGATTGGTTATCGCCATGGTAGCGGCTAGTTGGTCGGTTGACGATCACTCAGGGAAGTGATGCAACCTTGTTTAGCAGAGGTTGTGGGTGGCTAGGTCTCCATCTAGACACCCACACTGCCCCCGCTACGTGCCACCCACACTGCCCCCGCTACGTGCCACCCACACTG
>NC_092110.1:36495872-36515872 GCF_045679555.1 Salvelinus alpinus | reverse complement strand
CAGAGAGAGAGAGAGAGAGTAGAGTCAGACAGACAGACAGACAGACAGACAGACAGACAGACAGACAGACAGACAGACAGACAGACAGACAGACAGACAGACAGACAGACAGACAGACAGACAGAGAGACACAAAGAAAGAGAGAGAAAGAGAGAGAGAGAGAGAGACAGACAGACAGACAGACAGACAGACAGACAGACAGACAGACAGACAGACAGAGCCAGAGAGAGAGAGAGACACAAAGAAAGAGAGAGAAAGAGAGAGAGAGACAGACAGACAGACAGACAGACAGACAGACAGACAGACAGACAGACAGAACAGACAGACAGACAGACAGAACAGACAGACAGAACAGACAGACAGAACAGACAGAACAGAACAGATAGACAGACAGTTTGGCTCTAGTGCTCTGCCTTCATATCACCAGTCTTCCTATTGGTTTATTCCTGACTAGAATAAGGATTTAGTAGCCTATACATGTCAGATGTCATCATTTTCAATGGTGTGGAGACACAGCCAATCATGACCTCTGAACCCTCAAGAGGCTCAGATAAAATGTGACTGACAGTGTGGAAAACAGTAATGAACAGTCTGTGTTAGCATGCTAATGTTAACTCTCACCAGTAAACTTGTGGTCCAATTGAGACACCTTCATTGCGTATAGAAACAAAAATAAATACTATTTAGTGATTAAATCCCTCCAGTCTTTATCAGTGTGTGTGTGGTCTAGCAAAGTGTATCTGCCCCGGCAGGCACAGGCACTAACAAACAGGTAGCTGGCCCAACCACATATCTCTCTGAGCTCGCAGGCAGAGTTCATACGCTTCACATAGAGACACAGCTACATGCAGACACATGCAAAAATATCTGCCCCAATACTAAAATAAACCCAGAGAGCGTGCACCTGCACCCCGGTTGGACCCACACCTACACACAGGTGTCAGGAAGTGACACACAAAGAGAGAGAGAGAGAGAGTGAGAGAGAAAAGGAGGGGGGAAAAAACGAAAGCGTGGTGAAATCTGTCTGCTGCGGTCACCCAAAAAGCTTTTGGAGCGTCACCATGAGGATTAGAGTATGAGTAAAGATGTGAGTCTGTACGTCTGTATGTGTGTGAGTGCGTGTGATTGTGTGTGTGTGTGTGTGTGTGTGTGTGTGTGTGTGTGTGTGTGTGTGTGTGTGTGTGTGTGTGTGTGTGTGTGTGTGTGTGTGTGTGTGTGTGTGTGTGTGTGTGTGTGTGTGTGTGTGTGTGTGTGTGTGTGTGAATTGAAGGTTGAAGGAGTGTGTGACTGTGTTTACACGTTATACCTCCTTGTGTTGTCTCACTTGTCTGCTGTTTGTCAAGACAGGACCGCCAGTCTCTTCATCCACTGGTGTGTGTGTATACATGTGTGTATGTGTTCGCACATTCAGTCGTGTGTGTAGACATGTGGGGTTAACTTCTCTGAAACATCTCTGTTAATCATACTCAGTCCCAGGCCCAGTGTTGCTCATCTAGACCAGACAAGATGACAGATAACCACCTCTGACCTAACATGACCAAAGCGAGCGCTCACACACACACACACACACACACACACACACACACACACACACACACACACACACACACACACACACACACACACACACACACACACACACACACACACACACACACACACACACACACACACACACACACACACACCATAACCCCGACCCACGTCCGCCTCTCACACAGACTCAGGGAATATCAACATTCTTAGGAGAATAAAAAAGCAGTTACGTTTATTATGTCGAGACGGTTCACTTTAACCATCTATTGGATTATTTCATGTCAGAAGTCGTAACTCCATCCACAACGTATCTTGTTCCATCCAAAGTTAGCACTTAACATTGGATAGGAAGGATTGATCAGAACACCTGTTTACAGTAATATAGGAATGATTGATCAGAACACCTGTTTACAGTAATATAGGAATGATTGATCAGAACACCTGTTTACAGTAATATAGGAATGATTGATCAGAACACCTATTTACAGTAATATAGGAATGATTGATCAGAACACCTGTTTACAGTAATATAGGAATGATTGATCAGAACACCTGTTTACAGTAATATAGGAATGATTGATCAGAACACCTATTTACAGTAATATAGGAATGATTGATCAGAACACCTGTTTACAGTAATATAGGAATGATTGATCAGAACACCTGTTTACAGTAATATAGGAATGATTGATAAGAACACCGGTTTACCGTAATATTGGAATGATTGATGAGAACACCTGTTTACAGTAATATAGGAATGATTGATCAGAACACCTATTTACAGTAATATAGGAATGATTGATCAGAACACCTATTTACAGTAAAATAGGAATGATTGATCAGAACACTTATTTACAGTCATACAGGAATGGTTGATCAGAACACCTATTTACAGTAATATAGGAATGATTGATCAGAACACCTATTTACAGTAATATAGGAATGATTGATCAGAACACCTATTTACAGTAATATAGGAATGATTGATCAGAACACCTATTTACAGTAATATAGGAATGATTGATCAGAACACCTATTTACAGTAATATAGGAAGGATTGATCAGAACACCTATTTACAGTAATATAGGAATGAGATGGTTGTGTTAATAGATGTTAGTCAGGCGGAATTTGAGACATTTTTTATTTTAATAGCTTGGGTAAAATACAGTTTGACGTAGATAAGGCTTTTTTTTTTAAATACCTTAATTTCTAAACTCCTCAATGGGCACTGCTGTCCTCTGCTCCGGCCTTTACAACCTAATCAAATCAAATGTTGTTTGTCACATGCGCCGAATACAACAGTGAAATGCTTACTTACAAGCCCTTAAAATAAATCTTCTTCAGGCTAGGGTCTATTTATCTCAATTTCCGCCTGACTGACGTGCCCAAAGTAAACTGCCTGTTGCTCAGGAATTTAAGTTTTCAACCGATATAAGACACTGTATATACCTAAATGTTTAATATCCATAACTTTTATGATTATTTATTTGAATTGCGTGCCCTCCAGTTGGAGGCCCTGAAGCCAGGATATCAATCAATCAATTTTATTTTATATAGCCCTTCGTACATCAGCTAATATCTCGAAGTGCTGTACAGACACCCAGCCTAAAACCCCAAACAGCTAGTAATGCAGGTGTAGAAGCACGGTGGCTAGGAAAAACTCCCTAGAAAGGCCAAAACCTAGGAAGAAACCTAGAGAGGAACCAGGCTATGAGGGGTGGCCAGTCCTCTTCTGGCTGTGCCGGGTGGAGATTATAACAGAACTATGCCAAGATGTTCAAAAATGTTCATAAGTGACAAGCATGGTCAAATAATAATCATGAATAATTTTCAGTTGGCTTTTCATAGCCGATCATCAAGAGTTGAAAAACAACAGGTCTGGGACAGGTGGCGGTTCCATAACCGCAGGCAGAACAGCTGAAACTGGAATAGCAGCAAGGCCAGGCGGACTGGGGACAGCAAGGAGTCACCACGGGCGGCAGTCCCGACGCATGGTCCTAGGGCCCAGGTCCTCCGAGAGAAAGAAAGAGAGAAGGAGAAAATTAGAGAGAGCCAAGATTTTCAAAATTTCCATAAATGACAAGCATGGTCAAATAATAATCAGGAATAAATCTCAGTTGGCTTTTCATAGCCGATCATTAAGAGTTGAAAACAGCAGGTCTGGGACAGGTAGGGGTTCCATGACCGCAGGCAGAACAGTTGAAACTGGAATAGCAGCAAGGCCAGGCGGACTGGGGACAGCAAGGAGTCACCACGGCCGATAGTCCCGACGTATGGTCCTAGGGCTCAGGTCCTCCGAGAGAAAGAAAGAGAGAAGGAGAAAATTAGAGAGAGCCAAGATTTTCAAAATGTTCATAAATGACAAGCATGGTCAAATAATAATCAGGAATAAATCTCAGTTGGCTTTTCATAGCCGATCATTAAGAGTTGAAAACAGCAGGTCTGGGACAGGTAGGGGTTCCGTAACCACAGGCAGAACAGTTGAAACTGGAATAGCAGCAAGGCCAGGCGGACTGGGGACAGCAAGGTGTCATCATGCCCGGTAGTCCTGACGTATGGTCCTAGGGCTCAGGTTCTCAGAGAGAAAGAGAGAACGAGAGAATTAGAGAGAGCATACTTAAATTCACACAGGACACTGGATAAGACAGGAGAAGTACTCCAGGTAACCAACTGACCCTAGCCCCCCGACACAAACTACTGCAGCATAAATACTGGAGGCTGAGACAGGAGCGGTCAGGAGACACTGTGGCCCCATCCGAAGAAACCCCCGGACAGGGCCAAATAGGAAGGATATAACCCCACCCACTTTGCCAAAGCACAGCCCCCGCACCACTAAAGGGAAATCCTCAACCACCAACTTACAATCCTGAGACAAGGCCGAGTATAGCCCACAAAGGTCTCCACCACAGCACAAACCAAGGGGGGGCGCCAACCCAGACAGGAAGATCACGTCAGTAACTCAACCCACTCAAGTGACGCACCCCTCCTAGGGACGGCATGAAAGAGCACCAGCAAGCCAGTGACTCAGCCCCTGTAACAGGGTTAGAGGCAGAGAATCCCAGTGGAGAGAGGGGAACCGGCCTGGCAGGATATGCATATAATTGGTACCATTGGAAAGAAAACACTCTGAAGTTTGTAGACATGTTAAAATAATGTAGGAGACTATAACACAATAAATATGGTAGGAGAAAATCCAAAGAAAAACAAACCTGAAAATGTTTTTATTTTTGAGAGCTCATGCTTTTCCAATGGAAAGTATAGGGACATAATTAAATCTAGTTCCCAGTATACAATTCCTATGGCTTCCACTGGGTGACAGCACTCTATGTTCAAGGTTTCAGGCTTGTTTCTTCCAAAACGAGTAAGAAATATGAGTTTTACTACAGGGACACAGACTTGGAAATTTGTGTATGCGCACGCGATGAAGAGGACACACACGTGCTAATATCGTTTTCCTATTCAACATCTTTCTGTGTGAAATATTATAGTTTGATTACATTTTAGGGTATCTGAGGATTAAATAGAAACGTATTTTGACTTGTTGAAACAAAGTTTATGGGTAGATTTTTGGATTCCTATCTTGGCAAGTTGAACGAGTGGATTACTCAAATCAATAGTGCCAACTAAACAGACTTTTTGGGATATAAAGAAGGATTTTATCTAACAAAACGACACTACATATTATAGCTGGGACCCTTTGGATGACAAATAAGAGGAAGATTTTCAAAAAGTAAGTGAATATTTAATCGCTATTTGTGAATTTATGACACCTGTGCCGGTGGAAAAATATGTTGATGTGGGGCGCCGTCCTCAAACAATCGCATGGCATGCTTTCGCTGTAAAGCCTGCTGTAAATTGAACAGTGCAGTTAGATTACCAAGAATTTAAGCTTTCAACCGATATAAGACAGTTGTATGTACCTAAATGTTTAATATCCATAATTTTTATGATTACTTATTTGAATTGTGCGCCCTCCAGTTTCACTGGAAGTTGTCCCGCTAGCGGGGCGCCTAGCCCTAAGAGCAATGATGTTCTAATAAAAATACCTAAAAGAAAAGTAAGAGACAACAAAAACAAAATAACAAATAACACTGTTAATGTGTGTCTGTGTGTGAATGCAGATCAGAGGGGCTGGGTAATTTTAAAAAAACAGAAGACAAATTGTACCTCATATGGACTAAAGAAAGTATATATTATATTTAATCAAACACAGTCTTGCAACATGAGGTATGCTAACGAAAGAGGTCATAGCTTGGCTTCTTGGAATGTAGGAAGACATTAATTGGCAGTACTTCCTGGTTCAAAGCATTAATGGCTTAGGACTCTGTTAAACTGAAAGACAGGGATGCTCTCACATATAAGTCTATGCGCAAAGACAATGGAAAAGAAAGGAAACATTTGAGGATACAATTGAGAGGATATAATGAAATCTTTAAGCGTTGTTGTGGAGGTTTTTTGTTGGTATCTACTGCCACTTTGTGGATTGTGAACAGTACTGCAGCCTCACATACAAAGAGGTCTGATTCCATTAACCCATAAAATACAGTTGATATGGGCTAGATGGAATTGCAACACACTAAAATATTTATTTAGAAAATACAATTATCATTGTA
Organism: Salvelinus alpinus; assembly: GCF_045679555.1. Taxonomy (NCBI): domain Eukaryota; kingdom Metazoa; phylum Chordata; class Actinopteri; order Salmoniformes; family Salmonidae; genus Salvelinus; species Salvelinus alpinus. The sequence continues at coordinate 36,509,722 of NC_092110.1, read as the reverse complement.
TATAAAAAAATTCATATAGATTGCTAAATACTTTTGTAATTAAATATCCATTTAGCCAAATTAACACCCCGCTAACTGAGTTCAGAAACACTGTTAGATAGAAGTGCAATAGTTGACTGATAGTTGACTGACAGAGATGTTATATTAGACCCTAGAGATGTTATATTAGACCACAGAGATGTTATATTAGACCACAGAGATGTTATATTAGACCACAGAGATGTTATATTAGACCACAGAGATGTTATATTAGACCTTAGAGATGTTATATTAGACCATAGAGATGTTATATTAGACCACAGAGATGTTATATTAGACCTTAGAGATGTTATATTAGACCATAGAGATGTTATATTAGACCACAGAGATGTTATATTTGACACCAGAGATGTTATATTAGACCACAGAGATGTTATATTAGACCACAGAGATGTTATATTAGACCATAGAGATGTTATATTAGACCTTAGAGATGTTATATTAGACCACAGAGATGTTATATTTGACACCAGAGATGTTATATTAGACCACAGAGATGTTATATTAGACCACAGAGATGTTATATTAGACCATAGAGATGTTATATTAGACCTTAGAGATGTTATATTAGACCATAGAGATGTTATATTTGACACCAGAGATGTTATATTAGACCCTAGAATTTTAACAAATTCTAAAGCAACTTGACCACACCTTAAATGCGACAAACTTGGGCCTGCGAAAAATCCACCTTGTATACCATCCACGTTCTCTTTCTCTCTCGTTGGGGGGAAACGAGAGAGGAAGAGAACGTGGATGGTATTCAAGGTGGATTTTTTAGGTGGACAAAAACAACAGATTTCCACGTGGAAAGCGACAAACAGACTCAAACCTGAAAAAACACCCTGTACTCTTTCCTCTCCCCGTCTTCTAGAGAAGACTACATCCACATGTCATCGTCTGCTCCAGCTCTGATGGGACAGCTTCCCCCGGTCCCCTTCAGACCACAGGATGGGACAGCTTCCCCCTTCAGACCAAAGGATGGGACAGCTTCCCCCGGTCCCCTTCAGACCACCGGATGGGACAGCTTCCCCCTTCAGACCAAAGGATGGGACAGCTTCCCCCGGTCCCCTTCAGACCACAGGATGGGACAGCTTCCCCCTTCAGACCACAGGATGGGACAGCTTCCCCCGGTCCCCTTCAGACCACAGGATGGGACAGCTTCCCCCGGTCCCCTTCAGACTACAGGATGGGACAGCTTCCCCCAGTCCCCTTCAGACCACAGGATGGGACAGCTTCCCCCTTCAGATCACAGGATGGGACAGCTCACCCCGGTCCCCTTCAGACAACAGTAGTCCTTAGGGACCTTCTTCAGGTACTGCTGGTGGTAGGTCCTTGGCATAGAATAACTCTTGGACCGCATAGCCCTTCTCAGATAACACATGACATGGACACAAAATTACAAAAACAACAAATTCATGGTAAATAGGGGCTTGAGTTTTCCCCTCACCATGTGATCGGATCCGATTGGGGAAAAACTCAGAGCCTGGTTTCCTGACCATGTGATCAGACCAAGGAAAATGCTGTATTCACAAAGGGTTTCAGAGTAGGAGGGCTGACCGTAGGTTCAAGTTCTCCCAGTCCATATATTCATATTCATCACGATCCAAAAGACAAAACTGATCCTAGATCAGCACTCCTACTCTGAGACACTTTTATTTTCGGCGTTAAGGAGGCGCAAGTAGGGGCTCCCGAGTGGCGCAGCGGTCTAAGGCACTGCATCTCAGGATATAGCTACTGTATATACTGTAATAGGCTATTTGGGAGCAGTAATGGTGGGTGGACATCCCCTCTATCTCTTAATATTGGATATTTTTCCAGCTCCCGTGAAAAGTTTGGATGTGCGTAGTCTACATTGTTTTAGGCCTAATGTTAAATGCCCACGGAGAGCAATGATGGTGCCTGTCACTGGCATACCGGTACACCCTCGTATTCCCCGCAAGGCTGGGGGGCCAACGAGCTCTTCTAAACCCATGCGCCGTTCGTCGATGTCTTTAAATTGTATAAGTAATCTTGGCAGTTACCCTTCTAAAAGTCATTTAGAAACCTTTTTCATATCCATATGTACTAGGAGATAAGTGTTGAGCTGCAAGAATGTGACTGATCAAAGTACCTCAAACCTGGAAAAATAATAATAATAATTCAACTGGTTGAAAGTAAGGGGATTATCGGTGAACAAATGCCGTACAGGCTACGACGGCGCCAGTGTAATGAGTGGAGTTTATTCAGGTTTTCAAAAGGCATTTCAGACCAAGAGCCTGATGTTTCCTAGTTCTTTATGAGTTTCAGTTTAGAAAACAATCTCTCCGAAGAAGCAGCAGTTACAGGGATTGTTAAAAACAGCTTGATTGCCGTAACAACATCAGAGAAACTGGGCAGAAGGGAGTGGTGCTTCAAATATAGCAATTTTGCAAAAAACAAATATTGAGCCTCTCGCCTTCTCCTTAATCCCCGGCCTCAACGCGTTACGGAAAGAGATGAACTGTATAGGAAGCTCTGGGACAGGTTGTCTGGATACTGGACAGCCACTTAATTGGCAGATGCAAACAGATTATCGTCTTCAGCGGACAACAGTTCCTGAGGGCTCAAACAATTTTTTAAAAAGCGGTTTGAGATTTTGTTCACGCTGGTTGGTGGTGAACCGGCGTTTTGGGTTGCAATATGAACAGTCCATTATTTTCTGGTATATTTTGGCATGCATCATTCAAGACCAAGTTTAAATTATGTGCAGCACAAGGGACATTTAATGCACAATGTTTCAGGAAAGACTGTCTGGGTTGGCAATACTCAGTAGGCCTATAGAAAACTGTCGGGCCCGCAATCTGGACCTAAAGGGCTGAAAGAATTGCAGAATGTTTTGTGTGCTGTTTGTTCTGTACAAGACCACGGTAATGTTGATTAGAAAGTCTTTACGTCAGCATCACTCGGTAACATGCATACAGCTCCACTCAGTGCATAGTAAGTAACGCCTAACTTGGCTCGCTAGTACTACATAGTATCACACTCAGATATACATAACAGCAGCGCCATCTATTGGCTTGGAGACATATCGTAACACAGCAGACCAAGGGAGTCTCAAATTGGATTTTGATTTTAATTTGATGACATTAAAAGTGGAATTACCAGCGTTTACCGACAATCATAATATCAGTAGAAAAAAATACAATTCCCAGTTTTAATGCGACAAAATCAACTTTAGAAGTTCTATTTGACTCAAAATTCATGACGTACAAGAAGACATTGTTGGCAGAATAGATGGATGCAGTTCATTGCAATGCTAATATAAAATTCACCAACACATTTCTTGGTAGTCCCAAAAATATTGCTATCAGGTTGTAAATCACAGCTGGCCTGCTACATTGTTTGCTGCCGTTAACCATTAGGAATGCGCTGTTTCAGTTTCAATAATGTGGCTAATAGGCTAGCGTATTGATTTATGTAGCTATTTGTTTAGCAAGCTAAATTCACAGAGCCTAATTTTAGATAGCTAGCTAGCTGCTGGGAGGATGTCATGTCATTGGAGGAGTGTGTGAATGACCGGCTTTCCCCCCTCATATAGTTTTTCAGTGGCTACAGCTAGAGATGCAGGTGTCATTTGGTTACCTAGCAAGAAATCTGAATCGCCTTGCTAGCTAGCTATGCTGAACTTGAACGACTGTTATCCAGTCAGCATATATCTTGCGTTCCTAAATTCAATCTGTCTATCTACTCCGATTTCAGAGCACTCTCGTCTGAGTGTGCCAGAGAGCACAGAATAAATCAAATCAAATGTATTTATATAGCCCTTCTTACATCAGCTGATATCTCAAAGTGCTGTACAGAAACCTAGCCTAAAACCCCAAACAGCAAGCAATGCAGGTGTAGAAGCACGGTGGCTAGGAAAAACTCCCTAGAAAGGCCAAAACCTAGGAAGAAACCTAGAGAGGAACCAGGCTATGAGGGGTGGCCAGTCCTCTTTTGGCTGTGCCGGGTGGAGATTATAACAGAACATGGCCAAGATGTTCAAATGTTCATAAATTACCAGCATGGTCAAATAATAATAATCACAGTAGTTGTCGAGGGTGCAACAAGTCAGCACCTCAGGAGTAAATGTCAGTTGGCTTTCATAGCCGATCATTAAGAGTATCTCTACCGCTTCTGCTGTCTCTAGAGAGTTGAAAACAGCAGGTCTGGGACAGGTAGCACGTCTGGTGAACAGGTCAGGGTTCCATAGCCACAGGCAGAACAGTTGAAACTGGACCAGCAGCACAGCCAGGTGGACTGGGGACAGCAAGGAGTCATCATGCCAGGTAGTCCTGAGGCATGGTCCTAGGGCTCAGGTCCTCTGAGAGAGAGAAAGAAAGAGAGAATTAGAGAGAGCGTACTTAAATTCACACAGCACACCGGATAAGACAGGAGAAGTACTCCAGATATAACAGACTGACCCTAGCCCCCGACACATAAACTACTGCAGCATAAATACTGGAGGCTGAGACAGGAGGGGTCAGGAGACACTGTGGCCACATTCGATGATACCCCCAGACAGGGCCAAACAGGAAGAATATAACCCCATCCACTTTGCCAAAGCACAGCCCCCGCACCACTAGAGGGATATCTTCAACCACCCACTTACCATCCTGAGACAAGGCCGAGTATAGCCCACAAAGATCTCCGCCACGGCACAACCCAAGGGGGGACGCCAACCCAGACAGGAAGATCCCGTCAGTGACTCAACCTACTCAAGTGACGCACCCCTCATAGGGATGGCATGGAAGAGCACCAGTAAGCCAGTGACTCAGCCCCTGTAATAGGGTTAGAGGCAGAGAATCCCAGTGGAGAGAGGGGAACCGGCCAGGCAGAGACAGCAAGGGCGGTTCACCTTCACACTCCTGGGCCAGACTACACTCAATCATAGGACCTACTGAAGAGATGAGTCTTCAGTAAAGATTTAAAGGTTGAGACCGAGTCTGCGTCTCTCACATGGGTAGGCAGACCATTCCATAAAAATGGAGATCTATAGGAGAAAGCCCTGCCTCCAGCTGTTTGCTTAGAAATTCTAGGGACAATTAGGAAGCCTGCGTCTTGTGACCGTAGCGTACGTGTAGGTACGTACGGCAGGACCAAATCGGAAAGATAGGTAAGAGCAAGCCCATGGAATAACTGATGCATTTACAAAAGCACAACATACGCTGAATCTGATCCATGGCAGTAAACTTCGACAAAAAGTAATACCATATTTACTAGCAGCACAGTTAGACACCAATGCTCTAGATCAGGTATTTCCGAACTGGGGTACGCCTAGCCATCGGGGGTACGCCAAATCAAAATGTGATTCACATATAAAATTAAATTTAAAAAATGTCTTCACATTTTCAAACAGTCCATGTATATTTTCCAACGGGGATATACATTTGGTTGAGTTTTTTTCCTCGCCTGAGTAGCATGGTTTCACTGCCAAAAATAAAATTAAAACATCAAGTGTTCCGCGAAATAACAACACAATGTCAAATACAGGTAGCCTAGTCAAATAATTAACATCCAATCACATTAACCGTTACTTTCTCGCGGGAATTCCACTAACGGTCCGTATGTAGCCAAACGTAGCTGCTGCTCATTCTGTTTGTTCGAAAATTGATAAATGGTTAAAAAAGTAAGGTGTCCATAGAGACACATACCAGCTCTACTGGTAGTACTGCTACTACCAGCAGGACTGCACCTGCACACGACACAAGTTGTTCTGCTTCCACGAGCACATCCTGTAAGGGCACAAGGCGAGACCCAAATGCAGACACCGGAGGCAGATGGTTGAGCTCCGATATTTATTACAACAATAGGGGTAGACAAAAGACAGGTCGGGGACATGCGAGAGTTCATACCCAGGTCAGAGTCCAAACAGTACAAGGGGATAGGCAGGCTCGAGGTCAGAACAAGCAGAGTGGTCAGGCAGGCGGGTTCGGCGTCAGGACAGGCAAGGGTCAAAATCAGGAGGGCAAAAAAACAGGCACTACTCCCAATATAAGTGAACCCCAAATCAATGTAGTTCTCATATTAGCGCCTCTTCAATGGTCCAACGTCCCTGTCTGTTGTTCGGTGCTTACCCGGGTAAGGGGGCAGTAGCTCTTCGGCAGCATCAGATTCACAACTGTCAGTGTGCATGCTAGCTGGGCTAACAACAAATGTAGAATTACTGATGCTAGCATTGGATGTGCTCGTGGAAGCAGAACAACTTCTGTCATCGACAGGTGCAGGTGTAGTACTGATGGTAGTAGCAGTATTACCAGTAGAGCTGGTATTTGTCTCTATGGACGCGGGCCTTACTTTTTTTAACCCTTTATCAATTTTCCAGCAAACAGAATTCCCGCGAGAGAGTAACGGTTAATGTGATTGGATGTTAATTATTTGACTAGGCTATCTGTATTTGACATTGTGTTGTTATTTCGCTGAACACAAGATGGTTTAATTTTAATTTTTTGCAGTATACTCACTCAAATGTATAGTCCCGTTGGAAAATATAAATGGATTGTTTGAAAATGTGAATAAAAAAAATAAAAGTTACATTTTATTTTATATGTGAATCCCATTTTAATTTGGCACACCCCTGATGGCATTTTGGTAATCCCTGCTCTAGGTCATTGCCAAACATTATATGAATTGACAAAAATGTGAAAATGACCATATCTAAGTGCTCGCTTCTTAGAAAATGTTAAAAATAAATTTAAAAAAGGTGCCATATACTTCATGGGGGTGTATATGAACTGCTTTTAATAAGATTTCATGTTGCTAAAACACTGTAAGTTCCACTTTAATTTACCTTGATTGCAGCCCATTTGTGTAGGCTGCTGAGTTCAACTATAAATAGAGGCTGAATTTATCCTGAAGCCGACTACTTTGTTCCTGACTGTTCGGCTGTTTGATGTGTAATTTTAATAAAATGTTTATAAATAGCAACACACTGTACATAGCTATAGATAGTAGGCTACACTGCATTATGAAACAATCCCTAGTAAGCACTGATTGTATGATCTGGCATTAATACACTGGTTTTATTCACAACAACTTTCTATCCCAGCTGGGAGAGAGTGTGAGGACAGCTCATGTAACGCAGGTTCAGGTAGGCTACACAGGACAGTTGTATATTCTAAACAAAATCTATTGGTTGCTGATTAGTATGCGGTTGAATTTCCAACTTTAATTAGGCTACTGAACAAGTAATTACATTATTGCTGCCAACCAGGAGTCTAAATGGCAGCCTTGCAACACTGTGTATAGCATCGTGAAACACAATTTCAGCACCATGGACAGCGACCAGTAGTCTATATTTTGTGAAATGCTGTCTGGCTGACATTTTGACCATTGAGACATAGCCTATTTAAAACAAGTTGTTGTTTCGTTTTTACAAGAATTTGATTAGAATTATTGACTGTCTTTTAAGGTATTATCAAATCAAATCAAATTTGCTTGGTCACATTCAAATGGTTAGCAGATGTTAATGTGAGTGTAGCGAAATGCTTGTGCTTCTAGTTCCGACAGTGCAGCAATATCTAACAAGTAATATCTAACAATTCCACAACAACTACCTTATACACACAAATCCAAGTAAAGGAATGTAATAAGAATATATAAATATAAATATATGGATGAGCAATGACAGAGCGGCATAGGCAAGATGCCTCTGATTGAGAATCATACTTAGGTAGCCTGTTCCTAAGTAGTGGGTGATTATTTTCTGTTTCGTGTGTTCACCTTACAGGACTGTTCGTTTGTCGTTTTGTTGTTTCGTCAAGTGTTTCATATCTTATTAAAGGAAAATATGAACACTTACCACGCTGCACCTTGGTCCTCCTCTCCTTCTCCCGACGACAATCGGGACAATGGGTCTACATTTTTGTTTCTGTAAGGCTATTTAACAAACTATAAACTATACTCTATTTATTTAACTAACTAACAGACTAACATTCTAACTGGAGTTGATGACAAAGCAATATGTAAGACTGTAACTAGACAACTTGAAGCAACCACAAATTTAGCCACAGAGCACATTCTAAACGGCCAATGAGTGATCGAGCCTCAACACACCTTCAACTTGTTTATTAATCAAAACCCAGCACTTTGTAAACACTGCCAGCTACTGCACCCATAATTCTGGTTGTGAAAATAACAAAAATATTTCTGACAACACCCCCGAACCTATAGCGCGATTGCCAGCATTTAGATATACCATTGCGGTAGGTTTGTTAAAATAGAGACCTGTTTGTCCAGCTACAGGCTGATGTCAAGTAAAACTGTAACAGAAAGAGGTCCAAAGAGAGTGGATTTGCTCCCTGACTTAGAAAGCAGCATGATTGATTGATGGACACATGCAACAGGCACAGTGTTTTTATAGTATTGACTCTGTGCCTCGCTGACTGGGACAAAGCATGAACGAGTCTCCGGTAGCGCTGAGCTCTCTATAAGCATACGAGACGGCACACTGACCACCTGCTGTGGGATTACTCCTTTGCAACAAAACAAACAGCTTCCAGCACAAACACTCAATGAGCCATGTCAGCTAACAATTTTCTGATTGGTAAATAAGGCTAGCCAGCTACCCATGATATAAACAAAATGTGGACACCCCTTCAAATTAGTGGATCGCAAGGCGCTACAGAGGGTAGTGCGTACGGCCCAGTACATCACTGGGGCCAAGCTTCCTGCCATCCAGGACCTCTATACCAGGCGGTGTCAGAGGAAGACCCTAAAAATTGACAAAGACTCCAGCCACCCTAGTCATAGACTGTTAGACTCTAGACTCTGCTACCGCACAGCAAGCAGTACCGGGGCGCCAAGTCTAGGTCCAAGAGGCTTCTAAACAGCTTCTACCCCCAAGCCACAAGACTCCTAAACATCTAGTCAAATGTCTACCCAGACTATTTGCATTTCCCCCCCCACCCCCTCTTTTACGCCGCTGCTTCTCTCTGTTATTATCTATGCATAGTCACTTTAGTAACTTTACCTACATGTACATATTACATCAATTACCTCAACTAACTGGTGCCCCCCCCGCACATTGACTCTATACCGGTATCCCCCTGTATATAGCCTCGCTATTGTTATTATTGTTACTGCTGCTCTTTAATTACTTGTTCGTTTTATTTCTTATTCTTATTCGTATTTTTTTTAAACTGCATTGTTGGTTAGGGGCTTGTAAGTAAGCATTTCACTGTAAGGTCTGTTGTATTTGGCGCATGTGACTAATACAATTTGATTTGTCATTTGATTTGTTTGTCAACTCTACAGTATATTAATGCCCATGATTTTGCAATGAGATGTTCGATGAGCAGGTGCCCACATACTTTTTGGTCATGTAGTGTGTCTAAGCATGGCCGAATATCAGCCGGTAACACAGGGCCGTGCCCAGGGGCCCTGACCTCCAGGGGGCCTGACCTCCAGGGGGCCTGACCTCCAGGGGCCCTGACCTCCAGGGGGCCTGACCTCCAGGGGCCCTGACCTCCAGGGGCCCTGACCTCCAGGGGGCCTGACCTCCAGGGGGCCTGACCTCCAGGGGCCCTGACCTCCAGGGGGCCTGACCTCCAGGGGCCCTGACCTCCAGGGGGCCTGACCTCCAGGGGCCTGACCTCCAGGGGGCCTGACCTCCAGGGGGCCTGACCTCCAGGGGCCCTGACCTCCAGGGGGCCTGACCTCCAGGGGCCTGACCTCCAGGGGCCCTGACCTCCAGGGGCCCTGACCTCCAGGGGCCTGACCTCCAGGGGCCTGACCTCCAGGGGCCCTGACCCCCAGGGGCCCTGACCTCCAGGGGGCCACCCCATTGATTTTATTAGTCACTCTCACGCAGATATCATTAACATGGCATAAGTCATGGCAAAATGGGTAGAATTGCAGGAAATTAGCTACAAATCTGAAAAAATGTCTCTCCACCCCATGGCAAAATGGTTAGAATTGCAGGAAATTAGCTTTCAAACTTTTTTTTCTCTCTTCCCCTTGACACAGTTAGTAGAATTGCATGAAATGTCACAGAAATGTCTCTCCACCCCATCGCAGAATGTGTAGAACTGCAGAAAACTTTATTTAAAACTGCAACATTCATTTTCATTTTGGGGGGGAACTCAGTCAGGGTCTCAAGTTACTGTTGAGAGTTATGGAAACCATGTGTTTGATGTATTTGATACCATTCCACTTATTCCGCTCCAGCCAGTACAACGAGCCTGTCCTCCCCAATTAAGGTGCCACCAACCTCCTGTGATGTGTCACAGAGTTATATTTCTGAGGGAGAAAAAGAATTGCAAAATGCAGTACCAGTCTTCAACCACAGGGAGGCAGTGTAGTATTTAGAGTGGCATTGTGCTGGAGGCGATGCAGAGGAGGTGTTTGTCATTACATCAAAACACTGGCTGCCTTCAATGAAGGAAGGTGCACCTATAATACTGAGCTAAGGTCTGTTTAGTGTGATTCACTTAATGGTTAAGATTAGTATTCGTAGAGGGTAAGTTCTGCTTCAAATATGTTTAATTATGAATCATAGTGAGCTTCTTTTTTTTTCTTTTTTTTACTTAAAAGACAACAGTAAATGATCACATGGGTAATGTATAACAGGATATTATTGCAAGAGTTTAAATGTTTTGGATACATCAAAAACAGGAAGTCAAAAGGAACACTGACGTCACATCAAAGGCAAAGGCAACATTTGGAGAGGTTGAGAATGAAAAAACACAGATATTAAATGTAGCCCATGGGGCCTATGGCAAATGCACTGCTCTAACATACACACTCCTGCTAAGGAATTGCCCGGCCGTTGCATATTTTACAATGGAAGACAGCATTTAGGTCCTATATATAGGCCTCCTACCCACCCATTAAACAGACAAGGCCCCTGGGCAACAGATGCACTAGAGGTTTGTTTTTATATGAGAAGGAATGCAATGTTTAAGCAAAGGCCTGATATCACAGAAGGAATAGGCTACTCACTGGGCACAGACGTCAATTCAACGTCTATTCCACGTTGGTTCAATGTCATTGCATTGAAATGACGTGGAAACGACATTGATTTAACCAGCGTGTGCCCCGTGTATATACCCTCAAGCCTGAGTCTAACGCAGGTCACAACACAGTGGCCATTTTGTGTCTATAAATCAAAATGCATGTAGTCACGCCGTGTCAAAACCCCATATTGGCTCTGCGATGCTCACTACGTCTGGAAAGTCAGCTTGCACTATTGTTTAAGCGATGGGTCTGACGGAACTGTCTCTGAGTGAGCTAGCTCTGTCAGCCAGTCTTCACGCCTGTCGGAAAGGCTCGGCTGTCAAATGCACTACGGCCGAGCGAGCGCATCTCTCTCCCCTTGTGTGAGTACGGGCTTGACCGCGGAGAGGAGCTTCGCCGCCGCTCCAGCCAAGCGGAAGAGAAAGAGACCTCCCCCCGCTAGGGAGACGGATGGAAGGCCACCCCAGGACTCAAATAGGACGTGACATACCCAGAGAGGAGGGGTGAAAAAAAGAAAGGTTAACTCTATCCTCTTTATTTCTCTTTCAGAAGGAGAGAGAGAGAGAGAGAGAGAGAGAGAGATAGAGAGAGAGAGAGAGAGAGAGAGAGAGAGAGAGAGAGAGAGAGAGAGAGAGAGACACACACAGAGGCATCAGTAGGATGTTAGAGTAACTTTACCCTCACCATGGACATTTATTTATGTAATCATTTGAAAAACAGGGTTGTCAAAAGCCAGCTAAGAGGACGGTTCCTTTACTCAGTCCTCTTCTGGGTAATGCTTCACAGATAAATGACAATACCTAGAAATCTTCACCCGATGTATAAATTATCCATAATAATGTTAATACCATTCAAATGTGTGTTAATACCATTCAACAACGAAGTCTACAATATTTGCAAACATGAAATGTTTAGGGAATGTTTAGATGCAATTCTTATCCGGATAGACAAAGAGGGCAACCATGAAAGAGAACCAAATTACCTGAGGGGGATGGATAGGGGGAGGGGGAGAGGGAGGGGGAGGTGGAGGAGATACAAATAAAAACTCTGACGAAGGCCATGAGGCCGACACGTAATCTTTAATAAAATATCAAGTGATACTAGCAAGTGCAGTGTGCGGGTTTCTCTTTTTTTCCAAGAGAGGAGATGGACAGTTAGGGAGAGGGAAGAGGGATGGAGATTGACAGTCAGGTAGAGGAACAAAAGATGGAGATGGACAGTTAGGGAGAGGGAAGAGGGATGGAGATTGACAGTCAGGTAGAGGAACAAAAGATGGAGATGGACAGTTAGGGAGAGGGAAGAGGGATGGAGATTGACAGTCAGGTAGAGGAAAGAGGGATGGAGATGGACAGTTAGGGAGAGGGAAGAGGGATGGAGATTGACAGTCAGGTAGAGGAAAGAGGGATGGAGATGGACAGTTAGGGAGAGGGAAGAGGGATGGAGATTGACAGTCAGGTAGAGGAAAGAGGGATGGAGATGGACAGTTAGGGAGAGGGAAGAGGGATGGAGATTGACAGTCAGGTAGAGGAAAGAGAGATGGAGATGGATAGTTAGGGAGAGGAAAGAGAGATGGAGATGGACAGTCAGGGAGATGACAGAGAGATGGAGATGGACAGTCAGGGAGATGACAGAGAGATGGAAATGGACAGTCAGGGAGAGGAAAGAGAGATGGAGATGGACAGTCAGGGAGAAGAAAGAGAGATGGAGATGGACAGTCAGGGAGAGGAAAGAGAGATGGAGATGGACAGTCAGGGAGAGGAAAGAGGGATGGAAATGGACAGTCAGGGAGATTTTTTATTTCTTTTTTATTTCACCTTTATTTAACCAGGTAGGTTAGTTGAGAACAAGTTCTCATGAAAGAGGGATGGAGATGGACAGTCAGGGAGAGGAAACAGCTAGAGTATGCTCTCCTCTCCTTTGCTGTAAAAGAAGAGGACCAGTAAAGGGATTGATTACAGAGAAGACACTTCAGAGGTCTGACTAGTAACGCTGTCTCCCGACAGGTTCAGGATAGCAACAGAACCTCAACCCGTCCTCTCTAACAGCACTTTTACTGGGACCCTTCACAAGGAGTGTGTAGGGGTGTGAGCGGAAGAAAAAGGAAAGCCGCCATGTCACGTCTTGACAGAATGGCTCCGAAAGTAAATCTGAAGAGGGTAGAAAATCGATTATACTGTTTGTTCTTTGTGGGAACTGTGAACAGTGAACTGACAGCACATCACGTATGTAAAATACATCCGCTGTGTGTGTGTGTGATTGCGAAGGATGAAGAGTGTGTGCGCGTCTCCTGCTCATCCCACTCAGAGAGCGGTTCAGGCATCCATCTTAGGTTGCCTCTCTAATCTGCAGCCCGGTCCTACATGTTGTGGGGGAGGCAGAGAACGACTGGCAGTGGTGGTGCTTTTCCACAGCACTCACGTAGCGCTGTGAGATACTACACCGCTCGCCTATGAACAGTTATTTTATTTCTACACGTGCATGACTGTCAAAGGACATAAGGTACATATGTACATAGAAATACACACTAGTGTAATAGTAAAATACACTCTTAGAAAAAAGAAGAACAAAAATATACTTTTAGAAAAGAAAAGTGCTATCTAGAACCTAAAAGGGTTCTTCGGCTGTCCTCATAGGAGAAACCCTTGGTTCCGAGTAGAACCCAAAACGGGTTCTCATATGGGGACAGCCGAAGAACCCTTTTAGAACCCTTTTTTCCTGAGAGTGTAGACATGTATTACTGGGGTCTGGCATATTCAACAGTGAACGACAGAGGATTGTAGCATTCACACGTGTTATAGTAGAGGATGGATGAGTAGGAGTGAGTTGTGTGTGTACGTGCGTGCGTGCGTGTGTGA
>NC_092110.1:36480872-36490872 GCF_045679555.1 Salvelinus alpinus | reverse complement strand
TTAGAGAAGGAGTGTTAGAGAGGGAGCGTTAGAGAGGAAGGGTTAGAGAGGAAGGGTTAGAGAGGGAGTGTTAGAGAGGAAGGATTAGAGAGGGAGCGTTAGAGAGGGAGCGTTAGAGAAGGAGCGTTAGAGAGGAAGGGTTAGAGAGGGAGCGTTAGAGAGGGAGTGTTAGAGAGGGAGTGTTAGAGAGGGAGCGTTAGAGAGGGAGTGTTAGAGAGGGAGCGTTAGAGAGGAAGGGTTAGAGAGGAAGGGTTAGAGAGGGAGTGTTAGAGAGGAAGGATTAGAGAGGGAGCGTTAGAGAGGGAGCGTTAGAGAAGGAGCGTTAGAGAGGGAGCGTTAGAGAGGGAGCGTTAGAAAGGGAGCGTTAGAGAGGGAGCGTTAGAGAGGGAGTGTTAGAGAGGGAGCGTTAGAGAGGGAGTGTTAGAGAGGAAGGATTAGAGAGGGAGCGTTAGAGAGGGAGCGTTAGAGAGGGAGTGTTAGAGAGGAAGGATTAGAGAGGGAGCGTTAGAGAGGGAGCGTTAGAGAAGGAGCGTTAGAGAGGGAGCGTTAGAGAGGGAGCGTTAGAGAGGGAGCGTTAGAGAGGGAGCGTTAGAAAGGGAGCGTTAGAGAGGGAGCGTTAGAGAGGGAGTGTTAGAGAGGAAGCGTTAGAGAGAGAGTGTTAGAGAGGAAGTGTTAGAGAGGGAGCGTTAGAGAGGAAGGGTTAGAGAGGAAGGGTTAGAGAGGGAGCGTTAGAGAGGAAGTGTTAGAGAGGGAGTGTTAGAGAGGGAGTGTTAGAGAGGGAGGGTTAGAGAGGGAATGTTAGAGAGGAAGTGTTAGAGAGGGAGTGTTAGAGAGGAAGGGTTAGAGAGGGAGCGTTAGAGAGGGAGCGTTAGAGAGGAAGGGTTAGAGAGGGAGGGTTAGAGAGGGAGCGTTAGAGAGGGAGCGTTAGAGAGGGAGTGTTAGAGAGGGAGCGTTAGAGAGGGAGCGTTAGAGAGGGAGCGTTAGAGAGGGAGCGTTAGAGAGGGAGCGTTAGAGAGGGAGCGTTAGAGAGGAAGGGTTAGAGAGGGAGCGTTAGAGAGGGAGCGTTAGAGAGGGAGCGTTAGAGAGGGAGCGTTAGAGAGGGAGCGTTAGAGAGGGAGCGTTAGAGAGGAAGGGTTAGAGAGGGAGCGTTAGAGAGGGAGCGTTAGAGAGGGAGCGTTAGAGAGGGAGCGTTAGAGAGGGAGCGTTAGAGAGGGAGCGTTAGAGAGGGAGCGTTAGAGAGGGAGCGTTAGAGAGAGAGTGTTAGAGAGGGAGGGTTAGAGAGGGAGTGTTAGAGAGGGAGTGTTAGAGAGGAAGGGTTAGAGAGGGAGTGTTAGAGAGGGAGCGTTAGAGAGGGAGCGTTAGAGAGGGAGCGTTAGAGAGGGAGCGTTAGAGAGGAAGGGTTAGAGAGGGAGTGTTAGAGAGGAAGGGTTAGAGAGGGAGCGTTAGAGAGGGAGCGTTAGAGAGGGAGCGTTAGAGAGGGAGCGTTAGAGAGGGAGCGTTAGAGAGGGAGCGTTAGAGAGGGAGCGTTAGAGAGGGAGCGTTAGAGAGGGAGCGTTAGAGAGGAAGGGTTAGAGAGGGAGTGTTAGAGAGGAAGGGTTAGAGAGGGAGTGTTAGAGAGGGAGCGTTAGAGAGGGAGCGTTAGAGAGGGAGCGTTAGAGAGGGAGCGTTAGAGAGGGAGCGTTAGAGAGGGAGCGTTAGAGAGGGAGCGTTAGAGAGGGAGCGTTAGAGAGGGAGCGTTAGAGAGGAAGGGTTAGAGAGGGAGTGTTAGAGAGGAAGGGTTAGAGAGGGAGTGTTAGAGAGGGAGCGTTAGAGAGGGAGCGTTAGAGAGGGAGCGTTAGAGAGGGAGCGTTAGAGAGGGAGCGTTAGAGAGGGAGCGTTAGAGAGGGAGCGTTAGAGAGGAAGGGTTAGAGAGGGAGTGTTAGAGAGGAAGGGTTAGAGAGGGAG
This sequence comes from Salvelinus alpinus, assembly GCF_045679555.1. NCBI lineage: Eukaryota > Metazoa > Chordata > Actinopteri > Salmoniformes > Salmonidae > Salvelinus > Salvelinus alpinus. Next base: position 36,488,928 of record NC_092110.1, on the reverse strand, counting down.
TGTTAGAGAGGGAGCGTTAGAGAGGGAGCGTTAGAGAGGGAGCGTTAGAGAGGGAGCGTTAGAGAGGGAGCGTTAGAGAGGGAGCGTTAGAGAGGGAGCGTTAGAGAGGGAGCGTTAGAGAGGGAGCGTTAGAGAGGGAGCGTTAGAGAGGGAGCGTTAGAGAGGGAGCGTTAGAGAGGGAGTGTTAGAGTACTCAGCACACCAGCGGTGCTCCAGAAGTCTTTGATGCAAATTTCAAATTTAATTATAGCAAACCCCCACCTCTTCCTCTCCTTTCCTCATCCCCCTCTCCTCTCCTCCATGCTCCTCTCCTCCATGCCCTCCTCTCCTCTCCTCCATGCCCCCCTCTCCTCTCCTCCATGCCCTCCTCTCCTCTCCTCCATGCCCTCCTCTCCTCTCCTCCATGCCCTCCTCTCCTCTCCTCCATGCCCTCCACTCCTCTCCTCCATGCCCTCCTCTCCTCTCCTCCATGCCCTCCTCTCCTCTCCTCCATGCCGTCCTCTCCTCTCCTCATTCCCCTCTCCTCTCCTCCATGCCCTCCCCTCCTCTCCTCCATGCACTCCACTCCTCTCCTCCATGCCCTCCTCTCCTCTCCTCCATGCCCCCTTTCCTCTCCTCCATGCCCTCCTCTCCTCTCCTCCATGCCTTCCTCTCCTCTCCTCCATGCCCTCCTCTCCTCTCCTCATTCCCCTCTCCTCTCCTCCATGCCCTCCTCTCCTCTCCTCCATGCCCCCTCTCCTCTCCTCCATGCCCTCCTCTCCTCTCCTCCATGCCCTCCTCTCCTCTCCTCCATGCCTTCCTTTCCTCTCCTCCATGCCCTCCTCTCCTCTCCTCCATGCCCCCCTCTCCTCTCCTCCATGCCCTCCTCTCCTCTCCTCCATGCCCTCCTCTCTTCTCCTTCGTGCCCTCCTCTCCTCCATGCCCTCCTCTCCTCTCCTCCATGCCCTCCTCTCCTCTCCTCCATGCCCTCCTCTCCTCTCCTCATTTCCCTCTCCTCTCCTCCATGCCCTCCTCTCCTCTCCTCCATGCCCTCCACTCCTCTCCTCCATGCCCTCCACTCCTCTCCTCCATGCCCTCCTCTCCTCTCCTCCATGCCCTCCTCTCCTCCATGCCCTCCTCTCCTCTCCTCCATGCCCTCCTCTCCTCCATGCCCTCCTCTCCTCTCCTCCATGCCCTCCACTCCTCTCCTCCATGCCCTCCTCTCCTCTCCTCTCCTCCATGCCCTCCTCTCCTCTCCTCCATGCCCTCCTCTCCTCTCCTCCATGCCCTCCTCTCCTCCATGCCCTCCTCTCCTCTCCTCCATGCCCTCCACTCCTCTCCTCCATGCCCTCCTCTCCTCTCCTCCATGCCCTCCTCTCCTCTCCTCCATGCCCTCCTCTCCTCTCCTCCATGCCCTCCTCTCCTCTCCTCCATGCTGTCCACTCCTCTCCTCCTCTCCTCTCCTCCATGCCCTCCACTCCTCTCCTCCTCTCCTCTCCTCCATGCCCTCCACTCCTCTCCTCCTGTCCTCTCCTCCATGCCCTCCTCTCCTCTCCTCCATGCCCTCCTGTCCTCTCCTCCATGCCCTCCTCTCCTCTCCTCCATGCCCTCCTCTCCTCTTGTGCTTAAACAAGCTTTACTGCCTCACGTTTTTTTTTGTTGCTTTAAATACACACATACTTTTTGCATTTTTTTGTTGCTGTGCTGAAGTGAAGAGACTACATGCCCTGCAGTAGGGGTTAATTATTCATTGGGATGTGTGTGTGTGTGTGTGAGTGTGGCAGGCCAGCAGGTTGGCAGTGGAGTAGAATCTGGGTCGTGTTGCGATGACCATGGTACAGTATCTTGGTACAGGATGACCATGGTACAGTATCTTGGTACAGGATGACCATGGTACAGTATCTTGGTACAGGATGACCATGGTACAGTATCTTGGTACAGGATGACCATGGTACAGTATCTTGGTACAGGATGACCATGGTACAGTATCTTGGTACAGGATGACCATGGTACAGTATCTTGGTACAGGATGACCATGGTACAGTATCTTGGTACAGGATGACCATGGTACAGTATCTTGGTACAGGATGACCATGGTACAGTATCTTGGTACAGGATGACCATGGTACAGTATCTTGGCAGCCTCTAGTGCTTATTGCCAACCAACCACATCTCTCCATGGATGGGAATGTGCTTTTAGGGGGGTCTCACACACACACACACACACACACACACACACACACACACACACACACACACACACACACACACACACACACACACACACACACACACACACACACACACACACACACACACACACACACACACACACACACACACACACACACACACACACACACAGCTCCACATCGTAATGAGACGGCAGAGGGATAGTAATTTCATATTACATATGCAAAGGACCGATTCTTCGATTTTTTTATTTATTATTTCACGTTTATTTAACTGGGCAAGTCAGTTAAGAACATATTCTTATTTATAATGATGGCCTACCTTGGCCAAACCCGGACAACACTGGGCCAATTGTGCGCCGACCTATGGGATTCCCAATCACGGCCAGATGTGATACAGCCTGGATTCAAACCAGGTACTGTAGTGACGCCTCTTGCACTGAGATGCAGTGCCTTATATCGCTGCGCCACTCGGGAGAAATCTCTCTGATGTGCTTTGGAACTGTCTGAATGAGGACTCGGGGTACATAGAAAATACTATACCATTTACTGCATCATAGAGACACAGAATTCCTACTACGTCAGGTTCGTATTCATTAACGTATGCAACGAAAAACTTAAATAAATAAAAAAATTCTCATTGGACAAGTAGTCCCTCTCTGTTTCAGTCCATTATTTTCCGTTTGGTGCCTAATGAATACGACCCAGTTCTACAAGACAAACATCTCTCAATCAATCAATGAAACTGTATTGTTCATATACACACACAGTTTACAGCATGTATAAAAGGTGCAGTACAATAATCAAGATCAATGATAAACAGTTAAATAAACAATATTTAGTCATCTCTAGCTAGAATATGCAATGAAATTGTCAAACTAACCAACAAGGCCTTGAGCTCCCTGTGAAGGAAACATTTCATGGACCTTTATTGTCAACCGTTTGAACTTTTGTGATCTTGAACGGCCCCGACGCCAGCAGGCCCCCTATCCGCTGGTACAGCCAGGTACTTCCAATTGGAAGACTGGGGTTAGAGGTTAGCCTCTCAATAACATGGGGTTATACAACGTGACATGTAACTCGGTATATCTTTAATGATACGAATTAGAGAAGCTCAGTATTGAGAAGTCAAACCAGTGTGGACTCGTCGTCTCTGGAAGGTCATGGATCTTTACACCTGCTCATAGCTCTCCAAATGTTTTGTTACTCTTGCTGCTCTGGATCACGGCATTTCTCCAAACGTCAAATTGTTTGCAACAAACTTTCATATGGGTTGCTCGGTGTGTGTCACCCCCCCCCCCCCCCCCAAAAGTGTCTGCAGCTCAATTGCATTGCCTCAAAAGAGATCCTGTTTCACATAACTGACTGTATGCAATGTCCAATCAGTGAGCAGAAAGAAGTTTGCATGACTCGTCATACCGTTCCGTTCGGAATTCTGACCCAGTTGTCATGTCAACACAGCTGTCAGTGCTGCTGCAAACCACAACAAAAGAGACATGCCAAACGGGAAATGTATAAAAAACTATTCTAGAAACAATGGCTAGTCATGGTTAATCGACATGGTCTGGCAGTCAGTACGTTTAATTTTTTAAAGTGAATAACGACCTTTCTCTATTCTGTTTAAACTGAACTCAGCTCGTAGCTAGCTTGGTAGAACATGGTTGGCAAATAGGCAATATTTTGGCTAACTAGCTAAAATTGTACAGCCAGGTTTTTTCTATATCTATATGCTGTTACAATTATCAAACGTTTGGATAAACAAATCATTTATGAAACCATGATGTGATGTATGACAGGATTGGATGTTGTATGCAATTTCAATTGCGTTTAAATTGCTTTGTGTATCTGCAAAGTTGCTTGAGTTGATGTCACTCTATTGCAAATTGCATCTGCAACAGAAATTGATTCCAAATTGTTTCGTGTGACACAGCCTTTAGAATGACACCCCGCGTCTGTCTCTCTCTCTGTCTCTCTCTCTCTCAATTCAATTCAATTCAATTCAAGGGGCTTTATTGGCATGGGAAACATGTGTTAACATTGCCAAAGCAAGTGAGGTAGATAATATACAAAAGTGAAATAAACAATACAAATTAACAGTAAACATTACACATACAGAAGTTTCAAAGCAATAAAGACATTACAAGTGTCATATTATATATATATACAGTGTTGTAGCAATGTACAAATGGTTAAAGCACACAAGTTAAAATAAATAAACATAAATATGGGTTGTATTTACAATGGTGTTTGTTCTTCACTGGTTGCCCTTTTCTTGTGGCAACAGGTCACAAATCTTGCTGCTGTGATGGCACACTGTGGAATTTCACCCAGTAGATATGGGAGTTTATCATAATTGGATTTGGTTTCGAATTCTTTGTGGATCTGTGTAATCTGAGGGAAATATGTGTCTCTAATATGGTCATACATTGGGCAGGAGGTTAGGAAGTGCAGCTCAGTTTCCACCTCATTTTGTGGGCAGTGTGCACATAGCCTGTCTTCTCTTGAGAGCCATGTCTGCCTACGGCGGCCTTTCTCAATAGCAAGGCTATGCTCACTGAGTCTGTACATAGTCAAAGCTTTCCTTAAGTTTGGGTCAGTCACAGTGGTCAGGTATTCTGCCACTGTGTACTCTCTGTTTAGGGCCAAATAGCATTCTAGTTTGCTCTGTTTTTTTGTTAATTCTTTCCAATGTGTCAAGTAATTATCTTTTTGTTTTCTCATGATTTGGTTGGGTCTAATTGTGCTGCTGTCCTGGGGCTCTGTGGGGTGTGTTTGTGAACAGAGCCCTAGGACCAGCTTGCTTAGGGGACTCTTCTCCAGGTTCATCTCTCTGTAGGTGATGGCTTTGTTATGGAAGGTTTGGGAATCGCTTCCTTTTAGGTGGTTGTAGAATTTAACGGCTCTTTTCTGGATTTTGATAATTAGTGGGTATCGGCCTAATTCTGCTCTGCATGCATTATTTGGTGTTCTACGTTGTACACGGAGGATATTTTTGCAGAATTCTGCATGCAGAGTCTCAATTTGGTGTTTGTCCCATTTTGTGAAATCTTGGTTGGTGAGCGGACCCCAGACCTCACAACCATAAAGGGCAATGGGCTCTATGACTGATTCAAGTATTTTTAGCCAGATCCTAATTGGTATGTTGAAATTTATGTTCCTTTTGATGGCATAGAATGCCCTTCTTGCCTTGTCTCTCAGATCGTTCACAGCTTTGTGGAAGTTACCTGTGGTGCTGAGGTTTAGGCCGAGGTATGTATAGTTTTTTGTGTGCTCTAGGGCAACGGTGTCTAGATGGAATTTGTGGTCCTGGCGACTGGACCTTTTTTGGAACACCATTATTTTGGTCTTACTGAGATTTACTGTCAGGGCCCAGGTCTGACAGAATCTGTGCAGAAGATCTAGGTGCTGCTGTAGGCCCTCCTTGGTTGGTGACAGAAGCACCAGATCATCAGCAAACAGTAGACATTTGACTTCGGATTCTAGTAGGGTGAGGCCAGGTGCTGCAGACTGTTCTAATGCCCTCGCCAATTCGTTGATATATATGTTGAAGAGGGTGGGGCTTAAGCTGCATCCCTGTCTCACCCCACGACCCTGTGTGAAGAAATGTGTGTGTTTTTTGCCAATTTTAACCGCACACTTGTTGTTTGTGTACATGGATTTTATAATGTCGTATGTTTTTCCCCCAACACCACTTTCCATCAATTTGTATAGCAGACCCTCATGCCAAATTGAGTCGAAGGCTTTTTTGAAATCAACAAAGCATGAGAAGACTTTGCCTTTGTTTTGGTTTGTTTGGTTGTCAATTAGGGTGTGTAGGGTGAATACATGGTCTGTTGTACGGTAATTTGGTAAAAAGCCAATTTGACATTTGCTCAGTACATTGTTTTCATTGAGGAAATGTACGAGTCTGCTGTTAATGATAATGCAGAGTATTTTCCCAAGGTTACTGTTGACGCATATTCCACGGTAGTTATTGGGGTCAAATTTGTCTCCACTTTTGTGGATTGGGGTGATCAGTCCTTGGTTCCAAATATTGGGGAAGATGCCAGAGCTAAGGACGATGTTAAAGAGTTTTAGTATAGCCAATTGGAATTTGTTGTCTGTATATTTGATCATTTCATTAAGGATACCATCAACACCACAGGCCTTTTTGGGTTGGAGGGTTTTTATTTGTCCTGTAACTCGTTCAAGGTAATTGGAGAATCCAGTGGGTTCTGGTAGTCTTTAATAGTTGATTCAAGGATTTGTATTTGATCATGTATATGTTTTTGCTCTTTATTCTTTGTTATAGAGCCAAAAAGATTGGAGAAGTGGTTTACCCATACATCTCCATTTTGGATAGATAGTTCTTCGTGTTGTTGTTTGTTTAGTGTTTTTTATAATTTTCCCAGAAGTGGTTAGAGTCTATGGATTGTTCAATTACATTGAGCTGATTTCTGACGTGCTGTTCCTTCTTTTTCCGTAGTGTATTTCTGTATTGTTTTAGTGATTCACCATAGTGAAGGCGTAGACTCAGGTTTTCCGGGTCTCTATGTTTTTGGTTGGACAGGTTTCTCAATTTATTTCTTAGATTTTTGCATTCGTCATCAAACCATTTGTCATTGTTGTTCATTTTCTTCGGTTTTCTATTTGAGATTTTTAGGTTTGATAGGGAAGCGGAGAGGTCAAATATACTGTTAATATTTTCTACTGCCAAGTTTACACCTTCACTATTGCAGTGGAACGTTTTACCCAGGAAGTTGTCTAAAAGGGATTGAATTTGCTGTTGTCTAATTGTTTTTTGGTAGGTTTCCAAACTGCATTCCTTCCATCTATAGCATTTCTTAATGTTACTCAGTTCCTTTGGCTTTGATGCCTCATGATTGAGTATTGCTCTGTTCAAGTAGACTGTGATTTTGCTGTGGTCTGATAGGGGTGTCAGTGGGCTGACTGTGAACGCTCTGAGAGACTCTGGGTTGAGGTCAGTGATAAAGTAGTCTACAGTGCTACTGCCAAGAGATGAGCTATAGGTGAACCTACCATAGGAGTCCCCTCGAAGCCTACCATTGACTATGTACATACCCAGCGTGCGACAGAGCTGCAGGAGTTGTGACCCGTTTTTGTTGGTTATGTTGTCATAGTTGTGCCTAGGGGGGCATATGGGGGAGGGAATGCTGTCACCTCCAGGTAGGTGTTTGTCCCCCTGTGTGCTGAGGGTGTCAGGTTCTTGTCCAGTTCTGGCATTTAGGTCGCCACAGACTAATACATGTCCCTGGGCCTGGAAATGATTGATTTCCTCATTCAGGATGGAGAAGCTGTCTTCATTAAAGTATGGGGATTCTAGTGGGGGGATATAGGTAGCACACAGGAGGACATTTTTCTCTGTTAAGATAATTTCCTTTTGAATTTCTAGCCAAATGTAAAATGTTCCTGTTTTGATTAATTTAATGGAGTGAGTTAGGTCTGCTCTATACCAAATTAGCATTCCCCCTGAGTCCCTTCCCTGTTTCACACCTGGTAGTTTGGTGGATGGGACTACCAGTTCTCTGTAACCTAGAGGGCAACCAGTGGGTCCGTCTCCTCTGTACCAGGTTTCTTGCAGGATGACAATGTCTGCATTACCGATTTCTTTGGTGAAGTCCGGGTTCCTGCTCTTTAGGCCAAAGGCAGATGACCTCAGGCCTTGGATATTCCAGGATGATATAGTGAAGGCTTTTTGTTCCATGAAGTGTCCAATGTTGTTGGCCGTGTGGTTTGGCCTCAGGCCAGTAAGTGTGAGCAGAGCCTGCTGAGCATCTGGTACATGCCGTTGGCTTGGGCGAGTGTAAGAGTGGGGGTTGGGCCTGTTTGCCCGCTCACTACCTGGGCGTATGTGTGACTTCCATGTTGATGCCCTCTTTGCGGGG
>NC_092110.1:35335872-35348372 GCF_045679555.1 Salvelinus alpinus | reverse complement strand
TGTTTTTGTTTCATTTCCACATCTTCTCCTCTCACTCTTTTTATAAAGATGCCACTCATTGGCCAATCACCGTCTCGGGAGGTGACATCATCGACTGGGAGTTGTGTGACGAACTTCGGTTACCACTGAACGTTTTTCAGGGGTCAAAGTCAGATGGCAAATAAGACGTCCAGGGCAGGGGGACAGGAATAACCCCACCCCCTTACCTCCCCAAGCCCACTTGTACAAGGAGGGGGAAGGGAGGTGGGGGGGTGAGGAGTGAGGAGTGAGCAGTGGATCATAAGGCTGCTTTGAACAGGTCACGTCCACCCGTTCCCAAAAGTGTATGTGCCCTGCATAGACATGTCTCTAGGGTGATGTTACCTCTTCCCTGCCTGCTGAAAATAGTATGTGAAAATTCAAGTCGATGTATATTTCAAACCCTGATTGTAAGGATATACCACATATTGTAAAAAAACGACATGCACCAGGAAGTGATGGCCGCGGAAGAACCGAGACCCCAAACACGGCTTGTCTCTCTGAACATTTCCCAAACAGTAGCCCGTTCACACACAGTCTCACATTGCTCTTTTCAACTCCCAATCATTTTCCGTGTTTGACTTTTTCCCAGGGGTTTTTGTGATCGGAGCGGATCGGACAGGTGGCATAGCGTGGAGCCGATCTGGCACTTTTACCGGCCAATAAAAATAGCTGCAGCCTCCATGATGTCACCGCTAAGTAAATCACAGTCTGATCTCTCTGGGCTGACTGGCTGTAGCTGCTCTGGGTAAGAGGCACGAGGGTCTGCCGTACCGCCCTGATTCTCCACCTTTTCTTTCCTACAATCTATCTCTCTCTTTTTACTCCCTCTCTCCGTCTCTCTCCTCACTATTTACAGTAGTCTCCGCCCCGTACCCAACCTTGCTCGTTGTATGGCTGATCACTTCATATTTTTCTCTCATCACTCTTTTCTATTTTGCGTCCCTCCCTCCCTTTGAGTTTCTCTTGATGACTCGATCTCTCGACCTCTCGGCTTGCATTCTAGTGTTTCACTAGCCTTGCTATCTTTCAAGTGGTTCGGGATGCATGCCATGTAGTACATAGACCCAACCACCAGAACCCAGGGCACCTTGGAGAATCAGGGGGATTCACAAAAGGATGCAGAGGCAAGGAGGGAAAGACTTTGGTGGCCTGCACCAACAACTCTCCTATCTTCCCTGCGTAGTTCGAAAGGTACCGTCTAAAAGCACCCGCTGATCTCATTCGTCCATACCTGGCATTCTGAGGCGCCAACACCATGTGGCTGACGCGGAACCCGATCGCCTGTAAATCAGCTGCTGTTTGACCATGTGACATGCCACATTTGTGATACCTCCCCACCCCCAACCAACCTCCCCGACACCGGTATTACCCCCCTTTCCCCCGCCTTGTCTCCACAACCATGTCTTCTTCACTGGTAGCTGACCACCCCCCTCCACAGCCCCCCCCCCCCCCCCCCCCTCTATGAACCTCTGTCTTCCCCTCTGGAAGAGTGTCTGTTGGGAAGGTGACAATCCCTTGTCCCCCCCAGCAGTGTATATGACATCAGCGACCCGGCGGCAGCGCGGCATGCACGCCGTGGGGAAAGGAGGAAGGAGATGCACGGCCGTGCGGCGGGAGGAATGTGGCACCCGCCAGCTACTCCCGCCACGCTGTTAATTCACATTCTGTCCATTTGAGAGGGTTAGCCAATAAACAGGCAGAGTGAGGGGAAAGGGGCTGTATTTGCTGACTGTCTGGATTCACATTGGAAACTGGCCAGTCAGTCTCTCAATCAATCAACTTTATAGCCATCACAAGACTCTTCTCTTGTATACTGTTGTGTCTCGCTATGTTAATGCAGCATTCAGTGTGGTTTAACAAGGATACCAGACCTGTGTGTGTGTGTGTGTGTGTGTGTGTGTGTGTGTGTGTGTGTGTGTGTGTGTGTGTGTGTGTGTGTGTGTGTGTGTGTGTGTGTGTGTGTGTGTGTGTGTGTGTGTGTGTGTGTGTGTGTGTGTGTGTGTGTGTCAGGCCTATAGGGTTGGCTCAGGACAGTTGAGCAGTCAGGCCTATAGGGATGGCTCAGGACAGTTGAGCAGTCAGGCCTATAGGGATGGCTCAGGACAGTTGAGCAGTCAGGCCTATAGGGATGGCTCAGGACAGTTGAGCAGTCAGGCCTATAGGGATGGCTCAGGACAGTTGAGCAGTCAGGCCTATAGGGATGGCTCAGGACAGTTGAGCAGTCAGGCCTATAGGAATGGCTCAGGACAGTTGAGCAGTCAGGCCTATAGGGTTGGCTCAGGACAGTTGAGCAGTCAGGCCTATAGGGATGGCTCAGGACAGTTGAGCAGTCAGGCCTATAGGGATGGCTCAGGACAGTTGACCAGTCAGGCCTATAGGGATGGCTCAGGACAGTTGAGCAGTCAGGCCTATAGGGATGGCTCAGGACAGTTGAGCAGTCAGCCCTATAGGGATGGCTCAGGACAGTTGAGCAGCTGTATGCATGTCTCTGTCTCTCTAACACATGCTGCATGGAGCTAAAGCAGGCGGATGGATAAACAACCCTGGAATTCTGGGAGCAGGAGAGTAGCAGACACCCTTGGGTCCACGCCAGGCCGAGACCTCAATAAACGCTTTGTTGTTTCAGTGGTTATGGTAAATGGTTTCAGATTCAATCATACCCTGGTTAAACCAGAATGAACACTGCGCTCACCATTGAAGTGAAGTACAACAGCTAAATTCAGTCTGGATTAACCAGGCTATCTGTGTTATTTCCAGGCTATCTGTGCTATTTCCAGGCTATGTGTGCTATTTCCATGCACGCAGTACAGTACATAGCCTATGGACATATTCAAGACCGTGATGTACAGCATTCATGAGTAAATTGTGACTGACTGATCTACAAAAATAATATTGAGTAGTTATTTATGATGCGAGATTTGTTGATCAGTCCGGCTCGACTCGCGTGTTCTGTGCAAGTCGTGCTTTACTGGCCACAGTGAGATGACGTCATGTTCTAGGATGTTACTTTATTCTTTTCAACAGGTATTTACAACATGGGTTCTGAAGTATTCCTGGTGTAACGATCAGAAGCCTGGTCTAAGTAGTCGTGCCATTACCTCTTTCAACAGGTTAGCCAATCAGAGGCCTCGGAGCAGTTCTCATTTAGTCTGTGCAGAAATTATTAGCATACTTTTTTTAATTGAACCTTTATTTAACAAGGCAAGTCAGTTAAGAACAAATTCTTATTTACAATGACAGCCTACTGGGGAAAAGTGGGTTAACTGCCTTGTTCAGGGGCAGAACGACAGACTTTTACCTAGTCAGCTAGGGGATTCAATCCAGCAACATTTGGGTTACTGGCCCAACGCTCTAAACACGAGGCTTCCTGCCGCCCCAGAGGAAGTGTTTGGCGGGGTGGTCATAAGCAACAGTGATGTTACTTGTGTTTATTTTCAGCTAGAGCACACACATCACATGCACACACACACAAATATACACACAATATACACACACAGAAATACACACACACATTATTGTGCTTGAATAATAATACAAAACTAAATTTGTATTAAATAATAAATTAGTAAAATGATGCTCATCATGAACATATATACAAAAACAAAGTAATTTTTTGAACTAGCTTGTTCCCTACATCTACACTCTATTCCAGTCAAAGGGTTGAGTCACTCGCCCTCCTCCCTTTCCTAGTTTGGTCACTGTATGACAAGTGTTGCATTGCTAACCACACACACACACACACACACACACACACACACACACACACACACACACACACACACACACACACACACACACACACACACACACACACACACACACACACACACACACACACACACACACACACACACACACACACACACACACACACACACACACCATTGCCCAATAGAGACAAATGACTGTAGACGGCTGTTCCAGAGGGAGGGCAGAGTGCTGTAAGGCAACGATGCGGTTTATGTGTTGCTGGGGAAGAGAGAGGAGAGGGAGAGAGTCATGGTCATTAATACTAGAGGTCTCCCTTTCGTCAGCTGCAGCTGTTGATCACGCTGTAAGTTGGAGCGCTCCAACATTGCATCACATACTTCTCTCTCCGGCTCCCGTGCCTTGCTCCGTCCTGAACAACAGACAAAATGGAACCAAACCTTTCCAGACCTGATTATATCTGAAAAATAGCTATTATATTCTATTCTACTACATTTGGCTAACATTTACATGTAACTTTTATGTGATTTATAGCAGGTGCCTCTGGAGCATTTTGGGGTTTGTATGTACAATATCAGACAACAACATCAAAGGAGCAAAAATAAGAAAACCAACAGGTTATAAATGAAATAATGCCACAACAGCTGAATCACAACTTAAAGTGCAAAAGTAAAACTGTTGTTGATACACAACTAGTAAACATGGTGTCCAAACCTACTGTAGACACCTAGGGATTGACAGAGCGACATCTATGTCCCCCCACCTCAGCAGCAACACGACGTCATCCAACTTCCCAACGGCCTCGTCCGGCAACAGACATCAGAGGCATTCCATCTCATCTGACACTCGTCAAAGGAATTCTACAAATATTCCACACTATTCTCCCTTGCGTTCCCGAGTGTCTGTCAAAAATACTGGCATGCCGACCCAATCAGGCTCCTTTAAAGCTCTTAAAGTGCCACATTGCTCCTTTAAACTCTTAAAGTGCCACATTGCTCCTTTAAACTGTTAATGGGTCACATTTCAGACAGGACATCTAACCTATCAAACCTGGACAGAATCAAGCCAGAATAAAACCTGAGTGGTTTGGGTGGTAGGGTAAATTGAATAATGCTTTTCTTTTGTTATTAATTGTCAAACCATACTATGACAGATGACATGGTATGTGAGGAAAGGGCCTTGTTTGTTTAACTGGTGGGTGATATTTTGTCATGGAATTGTGTAGTCTTTTTTTCCCTGGTGTTGGTATGGCCAGTGTGTGTTCCCTTAAGTTGACACAAATGTGTCATTCTGAGAATTCCACCAAATAGCTCTGATGTCCTCTGACTTTACTTGACAACCCATGAATGTTGGGATGTAAGGCCATCATAACGCCTTATTTCATATGGAATACACCTTTGGAAGGTTGACAAGGAAGCCACTTGCTTGTTAATTAAATGACTCTGATACCTCTACTACTGTAACTGTGTACAGTACATTGTGAATGTGATTCTCCTGTAGGCCTGTTGGCCTATGTGTAACCCTGGGATAGTTCATCTAGGAGTACGAGCGGAGCGCGGGTCCCACCAACTAAACTCTGCTGTGGCACAAGACAGTTTACATCATGGAAAATGGAAAGCATTGATGGAAAAGTAGATTGTTTGATAATAATAGATAACATTTACAATATTTAAACAATTACTGTACAAATGATACCAGGTTTACACTTCTTAGTACAATTCTGATCTTAAACGGACAGTCTGGGATTCAAACAACAACACAACAACACAACAAAACAACAACACAACAACACAACAACACCCTGACACTTTTCCTTTAGTAAACAGCTGGAATGGGCTGGAAAAAATGTAACGACTGTGAAATGTATAGATGGAGCTATGGAAGCCAGGACTGACGATCCATGAGATCAACATTATAGTTCCTAAACAGGTTAGGCTATAGGCCTGTTATAGGCATACCTTACAATGCATACACTGAGTGTACACAACATTGAGAAAACCTGCGCTTTTCATGACATAGACTGACCAGGTGAATCCAGGTGAAAGTTATGATCCCTTATTGATGTCACTTGTTAAATCACCTTCAATCAGTGTAGATGAAGGGGAGGAGACGGGTTAAAGAAGGATTTTTAAGCCTTGAGACAATTGAGACATGGATTATGTATGTGTGCCATTCAGAGGGTGAATGGGCAAGACGAAAGATTTAAGTGCCTTTGAACGGGGTATGGCAGTAGGTGCCAGGCGCACCTGTTTGAGTGTGTCAATAACTGCAACGCTGCTCAACAGTTTCTCGTTTGTATCAAGAATGGTCCACCACCCAAAGGACATCCAGCCAACTTGACACAACTGTGGGAAGCATTGGAGTCGACATGGGCCAGCATCCCTGTGGAACGCTTTTGACACTTTGTAGAGTCCATTCACTGACGAATTGAGGCTGTTCTGAGGGCAAAAGAGGGGTACAACTCAATATTAGGAAGGTGTAACTAATGTTTAGTATACTCAGTGTATACACAATATAGCCTATTGTTCTGTATACAGTATAATGATGTAATATGTAAACACATTACAAATCCAAGCATTTATTTTAGGGGGGAGCCACTACTGGGTGGGTGGGGTCGAGATGTACAGGACACTCTTGTGTCTGTTTTGCTCTTTAAACCTCTCTCAGCACAATCTGAGAGCACAGCTGTTGTTTGCGTGCAGTAGTGGAGAGAGCGCTCTGGGGTGATGTCACGCCTCGTGCTGCTTGCTGCGCGTTTCCACTGACGGAGCTGGAGCGTCTTGCTTAGTTCGTTGCATTGCTGCTAGCGAGCGGAATGTTGTCTCTCTGTCACAACGCCGGTTTCCATACGACAGGGCAACACTTCCCTTCCCTGGCCGGAGAGGACACCGTGCCATTACCATGAGTTGTTTGGATGTTATGTACCCAGCCTATGGACATTACGCACCGTACGCGCCAGCCACTCCCGCGTTCATCAACAGCGTCCAGGTAAGGAGGCGCTTTGGAAAGGTTTCCAGTTAATGACTTAAATGCACGAGAAAAACTTTGCATTGTGAGAATACTTTTGGGTAACTATTTACTTTGAGGACATATCCATAAAGCATGTATTACACATCTATAAGCATTTCATGAACATATTATAACAGGTCGACAACCGTATTATTAAAGGTTAATTAAATATATCCTGTCATGCTATGCAAGAGCTCATATTTAGGTATACAGGGCGGTAACCAGGGTCTGAGTTTTAGTGATGTCTGCACGGGGGGATCCACACCCAAGAATTGTTATAAGAGTTTAAGCTAATTTACTGAAATATAAAATCATTTTTTTCTAAAATGCTATTTGGAGAACAGCAAAAACAAGCAAAAATGACCCCAGACATTATCACATTGGTTGCTATAGCTTCATTACCTCAGTATCTACAAACACATAGCCTATTAGCTATATAATTAACCGCTAAACATTACCTCACATTAACTCTAACCGGGATTAAAAACTATAATTTAATACCTACAGAGGGATCTGTTAGCAGAAAATGTATTTTACTAACAAAAAGTAATCTAATGAGTTTGTTTTACAGAATTTTATGTGTGCCGCTTTACAGCCAATTTTCTGCAATTCTACACATTTCACAATGACCTATGTTAGTATGATATCTGACTGAGAGTGACTAAAACAATCAATGGGGGCCCCCTGGAGGTCAGGGCCCCTGAGTCATTCTTCCATGATTACTGCACGTTTAGATAGCTGGCTAGACTAACTAGACTAATTTATCAATCTACAAATGTTTAACTAACATGGGCTAGTTGAGTGACCGTCAGTGAGTGCAGCTTGTGTATTCTACTATTCTAACTCTATTCTAACTATTCTAACAGTAAATTGAGACCCCAACTGAGTTTTTTTTTTTTGTAATATATATACAGGGCCTTCAGAAAGTATACACACCCCTTGACTTTTTCCACATTTTGTTGTGTTACAGCCTAAATTTAAAATGGATTACATTTAGATTTTTTTTGTCATTGGTCTACACACAATATCCCATAATGTCAAAGTGGAATTGTGTTTTTTATTTGAAAATGAAAAGCTGAAATGTCTTGAGTCAATAAGTATTCTGCCCCCTTTGTTATGGCAAACCTAAATAAGTGATAGGAGAAAACTGAGGATGGATCAATGACATTGTAGTTACTCCACAATACTAATCTAATTGGCAGAGTGAAAAGAAGGAAGCCTGTACAGAATACAAAATATTCCAAAACATGCATATTCAGCCTTGTACAGAATACAAGGCACTAAAGTAATACTGCAAAAAATGTGGCAAAGCAATTAACTTTTTGTCCTGAATACAAACTATTATGTTTGGGGCAAATCCAATACCACTCAATATTTTGAAGCATAGTGGTGGCTGCATTATGTTATGGGCATGCTTGTAATTGTTAAGGACTTGGGAGTTTTTCAGGATAAAAAATAAACTTAATGGAGCTAAGCACAGGAAAAATCCTAGAGAAAAACCTGGTTCAGTCACTTGGAGATGAATTCACCTTTCAGCAGGACAATAACCTAAAGCACAAGGCCAAATCTACGCAGAAGTTGCTTACCAAGAAGACAGTGAATGTTTCTGAGTGGCCGAGTTACAGTTTTGTCTTAAATCTACTTGAGAATCTATGGCAAGACTTGAAAATGGTTGTCTAGCAATGATCAACAACCAATTTGACAGAGCTTGAAGAATTTTGAAAATAATAATTGGCAATTGTTGCATAATCCAGGTGTGGAAATCTCTTAGAGACTTACCTAGAAAGACTCACAGCTGTAATCGCTGCCAAAGGTGCTTCTACAAAGTATTGACTCAGGGGTGTGAATACTTATGTCAATGAGATATTTCTATATTTAATTTTCAATACATTGGCAAAAATGTCTGAAAACATGTTTTCACTTTGTCATTAAAGGGTGTAGATGAGTGAGATTTAAAAAAATATATTTAATCCATTTTGAATTCAGGCTTGTAAGACAACACAATATAGTAAAGGGGTAAGAATGAAGGCATTGTATATATATGCATCATAATGATGACAGCGTACTGTCACCATAATGGCTGTTCGCAAAATTGTTCTTCTTCCAAAGCAGGGTTGCCCTCTCCTTCCATGTAGGAGCTGAGTGCCCTGGAGAAGTGTTCCTCCACCACACTGCTGATGTCCCCTTGGTAGTTTGGTAGAATTTGCCAAAAGGCCAAACCACATTTGGAGAATTATGCTGGTGATATAGCCTGTACCAGTCCCATTTCTCCCACGGACCAGTATAGGCCTGTGACTTACCTTCTTCTGCTCACTGAGGTCAAATGTTCATGAAGATCC
Source organism: Salvelinus alpinus (assembly GCF_045679555.1). Lineage (NCBI taxonomy): Eukaryota > Metazoa > Chordata > Actinopteri > Salmoniformes > Salmonidae > Salvelinus > Salvelinus alpinus. The sequence continues at coordinate 35,339,295 of NC_092110.1, read as the reverse complement.
CCACAATGTGAATTCATACATAAACTTTGAATGTTGGTGTTCTAGATCAGAGTGGCAATCTGCACAGTTAATTACCATGAAGTGCTTAGCTATAAACGCTTTATGAATAGGAACAAATATTTCACTTTACTTAGACTGCATAGAATTCGTACATAAACCTTTCATGTTATAGATCAGTATGACCAACTTAGGCCTAATTGTGATGTGCAAAAAGGACTGCTAATGAGTTGTGAAAGAGTTATGATATGATCCTCAACTACACAATTTGATCCGTTCACATTTACCCTGAGGATTCAGGCATGTGAGAATCTTTAGGCGACATTGACCTCAGTGAGAAGAAGATGGTAAGTCACGGGTCTGCAGTATGTACCGGTCTGTGGTGGGAAATGGGGCTAGTAAAGGCTATATACACTACATGACCAAAAGTATGTGGACACATGCTCATTGGCTATTAATATGGAGTTGGTCCCCCTTTGCTGCTATGACAGCCTCCACTCTTCTGGGAAGGCTTTCCACTAGATGTTGGAACATTTCTGCGGGAACTTGCTTCCATTTAGCCACAAGAGCATTAGTGAGGTCGGCAGTGATGTTGGGTGATTAGGCCTGGCTCGCAGTCGGTGTTCCAATTCATCCCTAAGGTGTTCGATGGGGTTGAGGTCAGGGCTCTGCGCAGGCCAGTCAAGTTCTTCCACAACGATCTCGACAAACCATTTCTGTATGGACCTCGCTTTGTGCACAGGAGCATTGTCAGAAAAGGGCCTTCCACAAACTGTTGCCACATAGTTGGAAGCACAGAATCGTCTAGAATGTCATTGTATGCTGTAGCGTTAAGATTTCCCTTCACTGGAACTAAGGGGCCTAGCCCAAACCATGACGAACAGCACCAGACAATTATTCCTCATCCACCAAACTTTACAGTTGGCACTATGCATTGGGGCAAGTAGCTTTCTCCTGGCATACGCCAAACCTAGATTAGTCCGTCAGACTGCCAGATGGTGAAGCGTTATTCCTCACTCCGGAGAATGCGTTTCCACTGCCCCAGAGTCCAAAGGCTGCAAGCTTTACACCACTCTAGCCGAGGCTTGGCATTGCGCATGGTGATCTTAGGGCTTGTGTGCGGCTGCTCGGCCATGGAAACCCATTTCATGAATCTCCTGACAAACAGTTATTGTACTGACATTGCTTCCAGAGGCAGTTTGGAACTCGGTAGTGAGTGTTGCAACCGAGGACGCTTGGCCGTTCCGTTCTGTTAGCTTGTGTGGCCTACTACCTCGCAGTTGAGCCATTGTTGCTCCTAGACTTTTCCACTTCACAATAACAGCACTTACAGTTGACCGGGGCAGTTTTAGCAGGGCAGACATTTGACAAACTGACTTGTTGAAAGGTGGCATCCTATGACAGTGCCACGTTGAAAGTCACTGAACTTTTCAGTACTGCCAATGTTTGTCTATGGAGATTGCCTGGCTGTGTGCTCAATTGTATACAACTGTCAGCAAACGGATGTGGCTGAAATAGCAGAATCCACTCATTTGACGGGGTGACCACATGCTTTTGTAAATATAGTGTATCAGCATAATTTTTGTTTGGTGATCACATAATCACATGTTTGGTCTTTTGTAATAATGTATCTATTAAGATAACTATATATGAGCTCTTGTATATATGAGCTCTTGTAAATATGAGCACTTGTAAATATGAGCTCTTGTAAATATGAGCTCTTGTAAATATGAGCTCTTGTAAATATGAGCTCTTGTAAATATGAGCTCTTGTAAATATGAGGTCTTGTATATATGAGCTCTTGTATATATGAGCTCTTGTAAATATGAGCTCTTGTAAATATGAGCTCTTGTTAATATGAGCTCTTGTATATATGAGCTCTTGTATATATGAGCTCTTGTTAATATGAGCTCTTGTAAATATGAGCTCTTGTAAATATGAGCTCTTGTAAATATGAGCTCTTGTAAATATGAGCTCTTGTAAATATGAGCTCTTGTTAATATGAGCTCTTGTTAATATGAGCTCTTGTAAATATGAGCTCTTGTTAATATGAGCTCTTGTAAATATGAGCTCTTGTAAATATGAGCTCTTGTTAATATGAGCTCTTGTTAATATGAGCTCTTGTAAATATGAGCTCTTGTTAATATGAGCTCTTGTTAATATGAGCTCTTGTAAATATGAGCTCTTGTTAATATGAGCTCTTGTATATATGAGCTCTTGTATATATGAGCTCTTGTAAACATGAGCTCTTGTAAATATGAGCTCTTGTAAATATGAGCTCCTGTAAATATGAGCTCTTGTAAATATGAGCTCTTGTAAATATGAGCTCCTGTAAATATGAGCTCTTGTAAATATGAGCTCTTGTAAATATGAGCTCTTGTAAATATGAGCTCTTGTAAATATGAGCTCCTGTAAATATGAGCTCCTGTAAAGATGAGCTCCTGTAAATATGAGCTCTTGTAAATATGAGCTCCTGTAAATATGAGCTCTTGTAAATATGAGCTCCTGTAAATATGAGCTCTTGTAAATATGAGCTCTTCTATAGCATGCCATGAAAGCTCTATAGATCTGCTCTGGATATATTTCATTAACCTTTTAATAATCAAGTTAGGACCTGTTATAACGCGTTCATTAAATGCTTGTAGCTGTGTAATGAATGCGTTATGGGTATGTACTCATAGGAAATCGTTACAGATTTGTATTTTTTTAATTGTTGTTGTAAAGCAACCTATTTGGTTGTTTTGGCTACACAAAATGACTGTATGGACAGCTTATTAACGAGGTCTATTAGAAGCCATACAGTGCTCTGTTTCTCAACATTCCATTATCAAAGCTAACGATTACATTTCTGTTATGGCTCAGCATTTTAGTTGTTTGGCAATTGGAAGACACTGATTTTGTTTGAATAGTTGTGGAAAAAACAGTGTCATGATTACAGGACTATTAGTCAATACACCCACACGCACGCACACACACACACACACACACACACACACACACACACACGCACACACACACACACACACACACGCACACACACACACACACACACACACACACACACACACACACACACACACACACGTCTCATGTCACAATAGACGTGATGTCTACCAGATCTCTCTCCCTCCTAACAACTGTCTATTGCCCCCACCCCCCTCCCTCCCCCTCCAGGCACCAGTCGGTCTGAGGAGCACCTCTCCTCGCCGCAGAGACTTCCTGATGGAAAGCAGGGGGATGCAAAGGGGTCCCGGGGGGGTGTCGGCAGGCCCCGGCTCCTCCTCTTCCTCATATCCCTCCGCCACGCGACCGGAGGAAGGCCCTAAGGAGAAACAGGAAGTCCCCGAGGCTGAGTACCTGACGTCGCGTTGCATCCTCTTCACGTACTACCAAGGGGACATCAGCAGTGTGGTGGACGAACACTTC